>NC_051271.1:1047500-1167500 GCF_015220745.1 Sebastes umbrosus
GGTTAACCCACGTTGACTGACTCGGCTTCGTTACCAAGGTCGAGAGGTGGGTCAGACCGGATCCTACCAAAATAAAAAATAAATAAATATGTCATTAAATGTAGCAAAAATAATATTAAAAATAAATATAGCTATTAATTAATTGATAAAATGTGACAAGGATTGATATTTCTGTTTTAATTTGCTTATTTATTTATTTATCTTTGTATTAATTCCCTTATTTATTTACACTTCAAAAAAACTATTTTATTTCCCCCCAGGGAACAATAAAGTACCCTTCTTCTTATTCTTATTCTTATTCTTATTGTTATTCTAATAATTTATTTCTATAATTTATTTTAATTATTTTTAAGATTTATATAATTTGTATATATTTATTATATTTTATTTATTCATTAATTAATTTATTTTTGTTTTTAGGCATTTATTATTTTTAAATGTATTTATTTATGCATGATTTTTCCTTTGCATTTCATTCCTCATTTATTTCCCCAAACTTATTTATTTCTGTATTCTTTTCTTTATACATTTCTTTATGCATTTCTGCTTTGTTATGCAAATGAGGGGGCTGTCACTCAGCATGTGTGATCATGGGGTCATTAACCCTCGACAGTAGTTTGATTTGTTTAGCCAGGAGGAAAAGTTAAATACTTCCTCTAAGAGATCTGTAGTGTAGTTACTTATTAAATAGTGCTCTTACTTGAACATCAGAGAAGGTTAATTATAACAAACATATACAGTTTCAGGGTCTGCAGACAAAATGTCTAAAGCCACGGAGTCATGTTTCGTTTGTTTACGAGCCGTGGTTCTCTTTAGCAGCGTGCCGTGTGAACCCAAACAAACCCACCGTTCCAGTCGGGTTCGGACCAGAGGAACTGGAGGTGTGATTACATATCTGTTAACTTCCTCTGCAGACTCCCAAACTGAACTCATCCGAGACTAAAGGCAGAGGAGCGCTGCTGACGGACATCCACAAAGGAGCCAAGCTAAAGAAGGTCGGTGTGGTCAACGACCGGAGCCAACCGATCATAGACAGTGAGTCACTGCAAGTTGATTACATATATACACACACACACACACACACACACACACACACACAACTAACAGTGAGCTTATATTATTAAATCTACACACTCAGAAATGTGGCATCAGTCAGCAGCAGTTAGCTAACGTGTTTAATGTTTATGAAATATGTGAACATGCACAGAACAATTCTAAAAAATCAAGTTTAAAAGTTCATTCTGGACCTTGAAAATAAATCTCAAAGTCTACTAACTTGCTTCTTCTGGAGCTTTCAACCACATTTCATGGTCTTCAAAAAAAAATCGAACTCATTGAGTCGCAGCTAAAAATCCCAAAAAGCGAGTTGATTTTGAGTTAAGATTATTTTGTCAAAGATTTTTACTACCGTATTGCTGGGCCCGCTGGAGGGAAGGGAGGCACGGGAGAACCAGAACCAGAACCAGGACTGAGCGGGGCAGACTGTCAGACCCTGCTGCAGTAAAATGAGACGTTTTCTGAAGGGACCCTGGTGCTGGGAAACACTACCGCTTTAGTCCGCAAAGACCGCCAAAGCCAACACAGAATGAAAGTTCCTCATAGAAACTGTAACTCTAGACAACGTAATGTGTCCGTGAAGTGACCCCGTTGTAATGTGACTTACATAGTAATGTTACCTTTTGAACAGACGCAGCATATCTAAATATAAGAGGAAAGTTGACCGAGGTTCTGCCGGGCCTGCTCAACTGTAATTGGAGCACAGAGGGAAACGGGGCGGGACTTAGGAAGGATATTTTCTGCACACTTTCACTACCATGATGTTGAATAACTCGTATTATCTCCAAATATTTAAATATTAAAATGTTTTTTTAGTTCTGCTTTTATGTGTTTGTATTGACGTGGGTCTCTTCTTTTCACTAGAATCCGGAGGAGGTGGCGGCGGAGGAGGAGGTGGCGGCGGCGGAGGAGGTGGCGGCGGAGGAGGAGGAGGAGGAGGAGGAGGAGGAGGAGGAGGAGGAGGAGGAGGGCCGATGGGAATGGGAGGCCTTTTCCAAGGAGGTGTGCCAAAGTTACGCCCAGTTGGAGGTAAAAACTTTAGTCTTTGCTTTTCTTTCTAATGTGAGTATGAAGATGTGAACGTGTTTGCATGTTTATCCTCACGCGCGAGTCAGAGGGTGCAAGCAAAACCCCGTGGTGGCTGAGGTGGGATCCCGGCCCAGCGTGGTCGGGCTCACCACCGGCCCGTCTCGCCCACACTGTCGGGGAGGTGGAGCGTGAGCGCGTGCGATAGGACCCGAAAGACGGTGACGAGAGGTTAACGTCACGCTGCCGTAAAGTGGTACCGGTGCATCCCTATGTAAAACATTGAATATTGATTCTGCTGTTTTAAAAAGATTTTTAGGGGTCAAACTTGGAATAATTAGTGTGTCCGGGTATATAAATATTTAAAGTCAGTACTGTTTGACTTTAATAACTTCAATAATAATGGTGTATTAGTCCAGTCTGGGCTGTTCCAGATCAACAATCAGGAGTTTTTATATGATTTTTGCAGTAAAATGCAGAAGTACTTTGATTTGTTATTTTAACCTAAAACAAAAACATTCCTGTCTGGTTATTTTATTAATGATCTTATTTATCAATTTATTTAAAAAACAAAACAAAGTACTATATCAAAATATGTATTGATATTGCGATATAAAATGTTTTAGCTCTCATAAACACTTCCATCAGTTGATCAATTTAGTGGATCGACAGAAAATGAATCAGCAAATATTGATCGATAATTGATTAGTTGTGTAAGTCATAAATTATGATAAAGATATCCTTGAATCTCCCGTTTCAGCTTCTCAAAATGAGGATTTGCAGCTTTTCTTTATCTTATGTGACAGTTAGTGGAAAGTCTTCTGGGTTTTAGATGTTGGTCGGACGTCTCCTTTGTCTTTAGGGATTTCTGATCACTACATTCCAACATTTTAGGCCAAAGATTTATTGATTAATCAAGAAAACATTCAGCAGATGAATGAATATTTGTTGGTTTCAGTCTGAACCACGTTTCCTCCGAGTGACTTCTAATCTGTTTTTATCTGTTTCTTGTTGTTGCTGTGAAGTCCTAACCACCATCTCTCTGTCTGTTCTCCACCCAGATGGTTCAGCCGGTGGTTCGGTGGGCAGATCCGCCCTGCGGCCTCCGGGGTCCCGGGCCGCGGCCCCTCGCCCCCCCGCCGGCCGCTCCCCCTCGCCCTCCCCGGCCAACAAGCCCTCTCCACCAGAGCACCAGCGCTCCCAACGGCCCTCGCTCCCCGACCTCTCCCGCTCCTCCGGCAGCAGCTCCTCCGGCGGGATGAAGCACAGCACCTCCGCCCCGCCTCCTCCTCCGCCCTTCAACAGAGGAGGCCGCGGCACCGCGCCGCCTACCCCCAATCAGAAAGCACACGCTCCAACTTCCTCCTCCTCCTCTCACAGCAGCAGAGAGAAGCCCCTCCCACCGACGCCCAACAGAGGCCACACCCCTCCCGGCTCCGTGAAGCCGCCTCCGTCTTCCAGCAGACCGCCGACAGGTGGCTCCTCAGCTCCTCCGCCTCCTCCGCCGTACAGACCGCACACGTCGGGCGGCGTCTCCAACGGGCCGTCCCAGATGGACGGCGGCGGGGCTCCGGAGCTCCCACAGAGGCACAACTCCCTGCACAAAAAACACGCATCATCATCATCAGGCGGCAGCCTAGGACGCAGCCACGCTCCTCCACCTCCTCCCTCATCGTCTCCATCCTCCCAGCAGCCTGGCAGACCGCCGCCGCCCGCCAGAGAGCCACCTGGACGCAGAGCAGGTACGACCACCTGCACTGTCAACACACAGTACCGTCAGTCTTTTACAGGTCAGAGGTCACGACTCGTACTGCAGGTTTTATATGTGCTTTAAAAGGTCACTTAACACAATTCTGCTGCTCAATATCTAACGATGTACCTCGTCTTTCTGGGTCCAGAGAATGTCATATTAGATATTCATACATCTCCAGTCGGGCTAGGTATCGGTACTGCTGGTATACGGGTGCAGATGGTACGTAACTGGCTGTCGACTGACGCCTGATGAAGCAGAAATTAGGCCCAAAAATGAGTTGTGCGGCTCAAAATTGGGGCCAGAAACGGGCTAAAATCATACAGTGTATACCCAGCTTATAAAAGGCACAAAAATACTTTATTTAATTCCATGTTGACTGACTGCTCCGTGGTTTGACCAGAGCAACAACTGAAGGTGTTTTGCTGCGTACCTCCACGTTAAGGATACGAGTGAAGTGTCCCGGTGATGAAGACAACAACCTCTCAGCTTTAGGAATGTTCATTCAGAGGCCAAAGCAAGTTGTGACTCGTTATCTCTGAACCTGTGTTGTGCAACGACAGCCTGACAGCAGCGAAATATGCTGAAATACTTCCTCCACAACAGAGATCACAACTACTGTCTGATCGTCGCCTTCTGGAAGTAGAGCAGAGGGCAGCGAGGTGATTGGTTTGGCTCTATGTAACGTATATAAAACCCCTCTCCTGAAGCCAGGTGTTGATACTCAACACCGTAGTTTCATGTTCCCTGTTACAGCTACAGCTGCTTCTGTTGACAGTATTTCAACATGTGGAGTGAATAATAATAATGATACGTGGATAATGATGGGTATTAAATGAGTGTAAAGCCAGCGGTGGCGATATGTGTGAGTTCATATTGAAGGAAATTAATTATTTTATATCCTCCAGTAATTAAGTCTTAGATGATGATTGTGCTTCCTCCCCGGAGCAGATTTAAAGCTCACCGGAGAATATATATATATTCATAATCTGGATTCAGAGTGAACACACATAAAACAGGAAGGCACTTGTTAGCTGGAGCGCTGTGTTGTGATTGGACGACGGCGGCAGAGCGATTTGCCACGAGGCCTCCTGGTTCCTCTGCATTCCTGAAGCCCTGTGGAATATTCCAGCATTCCTCTTCCTCACTTTCTCTCTCTCTCTCTCTCTCTCTCTCTCTCTCTCTCTCTCTCTCTCTGCTGCTTCTCTATGTTTCACATCAAGTTACAAGACATCTTGTTTTTTCTGTCATCGTTCCTGCTCTGTGCTCCTCATCAGGCCGTTCTTTTGTTTTCTTCTGATATTTAAAAGTATTAAAATGATGTGTTACTAGTGCTGAACAGCGGCTACAGTGTATAACTCCAGACATCAGTTACTGGGTCATAGTAGGGCTGTCAATCAATCAAAATATTTAATCATCATTAATCGCACAATTAATCTCATTTTTTGTCTGTTCAAAATGTACCTTAAAGGGGCTCTATGTAAGAATCAGAGATTGCTTGTTAACAGCAACACATGTGGCCGTTAAGTCAACGACAGTCGGCGTCCTGTTGCTCGCACTACGTAGACGTGAGCGAGCATCGAGCATCAAAACAGTGAGGCGACACACGAGACTTGAACGTGACTGACAGGCATCGGGTTGATTAGCAACATTAGCAGCTAAAACCACAACATCACTGTATATTTCAGCTGCTTGGCAGTAATGTTAGCTGACCAGACGAAGGTCTCTCCGTGAACCGAAGGCCCGGCAGATGTTGATCCTAGTCTTAACTTTACCTGCTTCAGCCTCCCGACCGTGGTCAGAAGGCTCAGGGGAGACTCCGTAGTTTTGTCTCCTGGGCCGGAGTCGATAACGTTCCTCAGTCCGGAGTTAACCGCCGTTACTCCACAGTTTTCCTCCGACGTCGGTCACATTCCTGTTTCACCAGACGGGCTTCGCCAGATATAACTTTGACTATGACTTGCCCCAAACTGCATGTGATTATCATAAAGTGGGCATGTCTGTAAAGGGGAGACTCGTGGGTACCCATAGAACCCATTTACATTCACTGATCTGGAGGTCAGAGGTCAAGGGACCCCTTTGAAAATGGACATGACAGTTTTTCCTCGACAAAATGTAGCGTAAGTTTGGAGCGTTATTTAACCTCCTTCACTACCAGCTAGTCTGACATGGTTGGTACCGATGGATCTATCAGGTTTTATAGTTTCATATGATACCAGTATCTTCACTCTAGCTTTAACACTGAGCCGCTACAACCTAACAATTGCAATGCGTTAAAGAAATTAGTGGCGTTAAAATTAATTTACGCTAAGGTGTTATTATCACGTTAACTTTGACGAGTCTGAGTGGAACATTGTTTGGTATCAGACTGTAAACATCTCAACATGATGTCAAATCGTCTCCAGTGTTTGATTCATGGGAACAAATGAAACCTTAAAGCACTCATCACTTCCATTATTATTCATGTCATCCTCATCGTGTGTGTGTGTGTGTTGTCCACACAGCTCCCCAGGTGCCCCCCTCCGGGTCTCGTAACGGCAGTCGGGACGCCCCTCCTCCCCCGCCGCCGTACCGCGTCCACAGCTCTGCCGCCTCAGAGCCGCCACACAGCCGACCGGGCAAACCACCTCCACCTTCCTCCTCTTCCTCCTCTGTCTCATCATCCTCCTCCTCCTCCTCCTCCCGAACCCCGGCTGGACCCCCTCCACCGCCCCCGCCCATCCGGAACGGCCACTCCTCCACCTCCTCCTCCAAGTCCATCATAGGTGAGTCGTCATGTTCCTCCTCTTCTTCCTCCTCCTCCTCGTCATTCAGGATTCCACCAACAGCTGCTGAAACACTTTGACTTTCTCAGTGTTACTAAACAACCAGCAGCTCTTCCTCCGGGTGGTCCATCGCTCCGGAGTTACTGCTGCAGGAGTTTAGGAGGAACATAAACACGGGATTGGTGTGATCTTTAGTACATTTATTATCCAGGTTTCCATTCAGAAGTAGCACACATTTAACCGAACTTTCAGAAAATCTGCAAAAGAAGAATGTATGCAGTATTTTCCATCCACCAATATGTGAATATTAGGAGTCGAATCATCGCGAAATAAACTGTTGAAACGTCCAAGTGGTGGTTGTACAAATACAAAACATCACCAAAGCAACTGGATGTATAATAATGGATATATTGGCTGTAATTCATCACTTGTATTATCTTCTAATACGCCCGTGGTCTGGGGTCTGTTGGACTCCAGTTAGGATCCTTGACATGAAAAAGTTTGAGATTGCTCTCAAAATCTGGATTTTTCTAATTTACATTAATGTCCAATGCTCACTTTCTGCTCCTCTGGGAATCAGCCGGGCTAAAGGTTTAATAAATACATAAGTAAATAGTTATAATAGCATTCATATTTATAATATGTTATTGTTTTACATTAATTATGACAGTAGAATAAACAGATTTATCAGTTTGCTGCTCAGACACAAACCAGCATGAGTGCTCCTGCAGCTTGGAGGATGACCTTTGACCTGCAGCTTCTACTATAGTCAGACGTCATATTCACATTTTACCAACAACCTTCTTTCAAACAGTGTGGCTAATTAACGTAGACAGGAAATGACTCTAATTAATATGTAATATCATAGAAATGCTAAAATCCACTGGAGGGGCCTTTAAACCCACACCTTCAGTTTGTAATGTAGACCCTCTGTTGAGGACGTTATCGAGCCGTTTCCCTTCTGCGTCGCAGACAGTCCTAAACTGGTGTAGTGACCCTTTAATATCCCCGAATGTCTGAGAGGCTTCCATGCAGCCAGACTTCTTTCCACCCTTCAGCTCTTCACCATGACTGAAACATCTGGCAGAAGGACATTTCCGATGTTTCAGATGAAGGGTTAGGACTGGCTGCCGTGACTCCTACAAACCATCTGCCAGCTGAGCTGTTGAACTAGTAGTGTCTTTAACTCTTGTGTCTTTAGTAGAAGTATTCTGTGTGGTTAATCCTCAGTCACAAGAGCTGTTAACGTCGGGGTTTTGTTTCTGATCTTGATGTGATGGAGGTGGCGCTGATTAATGACCGCCATCGTCATCGATAGTCAAATATTCCACCGCCGCCATGCAAACGAGCCCTTTTTCTGTTTCCTATTGTGTCAGGAGGGAAGAGACGGTTCCTCGATTACTGTCTGAGGTTCATGTAGAACACGTACACGCAGGAAACACACATTTATACAGGGCTGATAGTCAGGGTCCCTTGACCTCTAACCTCCAGATCAGTGAATGAAAATGGGTTCTATGGGTACCCACGAGTCTCCCCTTTACAGACATGCCCACTTTATGATCATCACATGCAGTTTGGGGCAAGTCATAGTCAAGTCAGCACACTGACACACTGACAGCTGTTGTTGCCTGTTGGGCTGCAGTTTGCCATGTTATGATGTGAGCATATTGTTTTATGTTAAATGCAGTACCTGTGAGGGTTTCTGGATCAATATCTGTCATTGATTTGTGTTCATTGATTTACAATAATAAATATATACATACATTTACATAAAGCAGCATATTTGTCCACTCCCATGTTGATAAGAGTATTAAATACTTGACTAATCTCCCTTTAAGGTTCATTTAGAACAGATGTGTGATTAGATATTTTAGTCGATTGACAGCCGTAGTCCCAAAACACATAACCTGTAACTAACTACAGATTTAAAAATGATCACGTAGTCGAGTCAACAGAAACTGAAGGTCGGATTCATAACAGGCTGTTATTATGGATTAGATTGTCCAGGTGTGCCTAATAAACTGGTCACTTTATGTATATGCACATTTTAAAAAGCTTCTTTTTTTTGTATTTGTTTTCTTCCTCAGATGATTTTGAATCCAAGTTCAACTTCCACCCTGTTGAAGACCTCCCACCTCCAGAGGAGTACCGGCATTTCAGCAAGGTCTACCCGAGCAAGACCAACAAGGGTACGATTACACTCGTCTCATTTAAACTCTCTAAACTCTTCAATGCTCTCGGCTGCTCACGTGTACTTTCACATGTCCGTCCTGCTCACTGAGAGCGCTGCTGTCAGACGAGTTTGGTTTATTTGACCAGTTAAAAAAGAGACGTAAAGAACAAGGGAAGATTAAGAGGTGAAGAAAGGTGATTTAACTCTTTATGTTGCTCTTCAAGGTGAAGCTGTTTATCAGGAGGAAGGTTAGTTTCATGTGACTGATCGAGCTGCTGATGTTGTTTATGTTACCAGTTAACCCTCCGAGACCCACGATACAGACCCACTTTACTGTCTTTCAGAGGCTCTAGTAGGTTCAGTTTTAAAGCTAGAGTGAAGATACAGATATCATATGAAACTAGAAAACCTGATGAATCCATCGGTACCAACTAACTACTAATAACTGATCATTATGTTCTTCTCATGGCTGATACCGATAAGATAACCGTTCATTTCTAGGGCTGTCAAAGTTAACGCAAATCTGATTTAACGTCACAAATTCCTTTAACGCATTAACGCAACTTGTGATTATTAGGTTGTAGCGGCTCAGTTTTAAAGCTAGAATGAATGGATGGATGGATCAGACTAGAGACCTAGAGCATTCAGAGGATGGATGGATCAGACTAGAGACCTAGAGCATTCAGAGGATGGATGGATCAGACTAGAGACCTAGAGCATTCAGAGGATGGATGGATCAGACTAGAGACCTAGAGCATTCAGAGGATGGATGGATCAGACTAGAGACCTAGAGCATTCAGAGGATGGATGGATCAGACTAGAGACCTAGAGCATTCAGAGGATGGATAGCTTTCCTAGCTAGATTGACATAAAGGGGTTTCTGAGCAGTTTTGGACCTCCCTAAAGGAGACTAGAACGGCTCTATTTTGGGTCTCAAAGGGTTAAATCTTTACCAACCCTGCCTGTAATAATATCCACTAGTGTGTGTTATAAAGTGGGAGAGATGACCTGTAGTGACCCCCCTCCCCCTTTTTGTCTCTCCTTCTGCCCTCAGCCATGATGAGAGGAGCTCCTCCAGCGCCGCCGGTGGGGAGGTGAACGGACCTCAGCTCAGGACTTTAACTCTCAGTCAGCCGACTCGATGGACAGGCGGCGGCGGGAGAGAGAGAGGGAGAGAGAGAGAGAGAGAGAGTGGTGAAGAAGCACTCAAATCACACAACACACACACTACAACACACACTAACACTAGAACCACCAGCTGGAAGTTAAAACACTACGACACCACAGCAGGTCTGACACGACCTCGCCTCGCCGCTCACTTTCTGTCTGTCTGTGAGAGGAACAAATCAACCGCTCAGAGACGTTCTGACGGCGGCCGGCTCGACGGGACGGAGAGGCTTCCGTTACCACGGCAACATATCAGGACCAAACACTTCCACATCTGAGCATTCCACCGTCTGTTTTAATGCATAATCATGATAACGGTGATCTTCTGTTTGATTTTATGATTTTGGTGTCAACACTACGAATGGAAACTGTCTTTTGAATTTATGTTTTCAGCAGAATTCCCACAAAACTGATGATGCCATGAATGTTGGGGGCTTATTGAGGGTTATTTTTTATTTCTTTGGGTTTCTATATATTTAGTCTTAAACAGCCATTCCAGCAGTGCCAGGTGAACCAGCTCTCTGTGTCAGTGTGCCAAAAGCAGATTGAACCACAGAGGACCGTTTCCTCCATGTTTATTATTATTATTATTATTATTATTATTACTGACATGTTTTAAATTCTCCAAACGAAATGCATTCCTGGACAGCTCGCCATGTTCTGACTTGCTCTGGTTGTTTATTTGTACGTTTGGAGAGAGACTACTTTTGTTTCGTTTGTACCCCCCGACTTTCCTTTTATTCGGGGGAGTTTATATTTCCATCTTCAGGCGATGTTGCACGGCAGCTTAAAGGGATAGTTCAGGTGTTTCTCAGTGGGGTGGTATGAGCTACTCATCCATAGTCAGTGTGTTACTACAGTAGAGAAACAGACAGGAGAACCAGCACGGGAGCAAAGCGACGTCCTGCTGTGGACGGGGACGGCAGAAAAACAGATATTAGATACCTAAAAAAAAACAATATCAGTTCGAGTGTACGCTATATTTAGATTATTTTCCCAGTTTTTCTTGCCGTCAGACGGCTATGGTGTATGTTTCCAACAGGGAACTGAACTGTTATCGATGCTTTCGCCAACCAGACTCCACTGGACAAACATTCAAGTCATTTAACCTCTCAGAACACGAAGGTTGCCGGTCTACCGCTGGCTCCATCGGTTAGTTTGTGTTATTGTGTGAATTCAGTTAGTTCGGATTCAACAAAGTCACAGAATATCACAAACTAACTAACCGATGGATGCAGCGGTAGACCAGCAGCTCCTGTGTTCTGGGAGGTTAAATTACAGTTTTTCCAATGGAGTCTGGTGGCGTGGAAGAGAGAATAGATGGATACAACGGCTTCAGTTCCCCTTCAGAAGTGTCCGTCTGACGGCGAGGTAAAACAGTGAACATATTCTAAATATAGCGTACACTTACACTTGATTAATTTAGGTGTCTAAAATCCTCCTCCCACTCCCGTGCTGGTTCTCCTGTCTGTTTCTCTACTGTAGTAATACACCGACTATGGATGAATACCTCATACAACCCCACTGAGAAACACCCGAACTATCCCTTTAACTGCTAAACCAAGACACTGTGCATGACACTTATTTATGCACTTACGATAACGGAAGTCTTCACGTCAATGTGACAAAAACCTAGATAAACTACAAGGGTTCGTCCCCGATGTGTTCGACAAACTGTTTCACATGGTCGGCGTCTTTCTCCGAACACACAGCGGAGGCCAACACTAAATTATGATTTGTTTACTGGACCGAGAGCGTGTGTGTGATTTAGCTGCAGACTTCTGTAGGTGTTTTTTTTTTTTTTTTTTTTATAAATAAGGGATCATTTATCAACTTTCTGTCGGTCGGTCTAAAAGATCAACTCTCTTCTGAATCCATCGTTTTATTTTGCTGCTGCTGCTGGTGGTTCTTGTTTTATCGGAGGACTGTCCGGCCAGAGAAGGACCAGATATCGATTAATTGCTATGCAAGGAGCAGTTTGTACAGATGGTAGTTGGTAGTTGATAGCAGCTAACCAAAAGGAACACTTAAGTGCCAGAGAACTGTTCAAGCAGACTTTACTTTCCTTTAAGCTCGACTTTAAAACACTAATTCTGTCATGTTGAAGATGAACATAAAGAAATTCTCAGTGACGCAGCGCCCCCTGCTGGTCCTCCTCGCCTTACACCAACCTGTCGTCACTCCCATCGGTACCAGTGCTTTCTGTTTTTTAGGGGGGGGGGGGGGACGACAAGGTAAATAAGAAACAAGTTTATTTGATAAATGCAATAAATATTGTATATTGACTTATTAAGGAATGTGGTAATCATAGTTATTGATCTATTTTTATGTTGTATAAAGCTTGTAATATAGGACAGAGAAGTGATTATAAGGATGTTCCAGTGGGGGGGGGCTCTGGTCTGTAATGAGCTGAATGGATGTGTGAGGGGACGTTTTGGGGATCCTGTTTCTGTTAATCCGTTTGGCGGGTGCTGTAGTGAAGGTGTGTGGCGGCGGATGACATCACTAAACTATACTTCCTGTCCCGGATGTACTGTATGCTCACCTTGTCACGCAGGTGACCCCGACACAAGCTTGTCCTCCCTCTGTGGTCATTTCATGTTAATCAACCATGTTTTTATCATTTGAAACAATTTCAAATAAATATGGGTAAAAGGGTACTTTCTGTGTTTTCTCTTCTTTCTGTGTTTTACTGAGAATAATAATAATACAGCAGAGTTCAGAGGGACACTTCTCCTTCAGCGAGACGCTTTCTGTAATGTTGTCAGACACTTTTAATAACCATCAATCAATCAACATTTATTTGTATAGCCCTTTACGACAACCCAAAGGTACCCAAAGTGCTTCACATTAACATCAAGAAATAACAGGAATAAAAACAACATGTCATAAAATCATAAAAAGGTTCATAAAAAGCATAGGGAAAATGTCACAGCGCTATAGGTATTAAAAGCCAATCTAAATAAAAAAGTCTTCAGCTTAGATTTAAAGAGTACGAGGTCATTGACAGTGTGTATATCAGGGGGGAACTTGTTCCAGAGTTTAGGAGCAGCGATCACCCCACAGCTTCTACCTCGACCTCGGGACTTCTAAAACAAGCTGACCAGATGACCACAAAGCCCCGTTATGCTCGCGGAAAGTCCAAATCTTGGACAAATAAGGCGGGGCGAGGCCGTTAATGGCTTTAGAAACAAACATCAAAAGCTCAAGAGCTTAAAATATATTCTAAAGCCAACTGGAAACCAACAGAGTGAGTAAAGTACGGGGGGGGGTTAACGTGATCTCGTCTGGAAGCGTTAGTTAAAAATTGAGCAGCAGCATTTCCACCAGTTGGAGGCGATCGAGGGAAGACTGGTTGAGACCAACATACAGTGCATCACAGTAGATGGGTAGGTAGCTAGATAGATAGATAGATAGATAGATAGATGGACGGATGGACGGATGGATGGATAGATAGAGTAACTTTATTGACCTCGAGGGAAATTCAAGTTTCCAGCATCACAGTTCCATAGTGCAAAACATATTAGTAAAAAGACACAAGTTAGTAGTACAAAGTACAAAGTATAAAAAATATACCAGATATAAAAATACCAGGAGATGAAGAAACTATTACAGATGTGAATATTGTGCAGAGTAACAGCTGAGATACAGAACTATTACAGATGTGAATATAGTGCAGAAAGTGATATAGTGCTGGATGATAAAATAAAGGAGATATAGATAATAAGAAATGTCAGATATGGAATATAATGCGGGATGAGAACTGAGGTAGACAATAATCAAGTCTCCAGCAAATAAAGGCGTGAACTGCCTTCTCAAGATGGTGCTGATTGAGGAAGAGCTTTACTTTAGCCAGAAGACGAAGCTGGAAAAAACTCGTTTTAACAACAGAGTCAATCTGTTTATCAAATTATCAGCTGTCAGATGTCAAAAACTGCTGCAACAACTTATGAGACATAATAGAACATGGGGATTACCATCAGATGCTTCTGTTATAATGATCTAAACCCTGATACACTTTTACTATTAATTTTAATGAATTAACTAATTCATGTTTATTTCTGATTAATGACTAGAACAACTTGACCCTCAGTGCTGAGCTGCATCTGAAATTAATCTCCAGGTTCTCAGCTTTCAGATGATGTTCACCACTTCTCTGTGACGCCTGCTGTGGAGTATTGAGCCACAGACCCGGGAAGACGACTTGACAGCAGGAACTTACTGTTCTGATGCTCTGACCAGCGGACTCTCTCTACCGACTCCTCAGCCTGTTAGAATACAGATTACAGGCTGTTAAGTTAATACCGTCACCATGGCTGTTTCGTCGGCGGAGATATTACTAATATCAACCTGTCTGTGTTCCGTTCCCGGACAGTTAAGTGACGCCGTTCACCTGAGCCCATCGGACGGGTCTAGTTTAACCTCAAAGTTACCGGGTAAGAAGGTTTTTTATGTTTATAACATTGTTATAATGTTGTTAGTTAATGTTTATAACATTGTTGAAAACGTTGTGGGCTAAAAATGTCTAGTTTAACTTTAAAGCAAAGAGTGTTGAAGTGAGGACGCCATGTTGTTAAAAAGCATCGGAGTTTCTTTCCGGATGCTTCTATAGTCAAAGTTACCTTCAAAAGGGATGGTGTTCACCGTGTTCATAAGAAAAGTGGAAACTTTCTGAAAGTTGTGACGTGTTTGATGACGTTGTGAGAAGCGAGGACATTTCAGTTCACGTTTCAGAAGGTGTTAGCTTGTTAGCTTGTTAGCTTCTGTTAGCTTCTAGATGCCGACAGTAGCGTTAACATCGCCGTTGCTTAGCAGCGTATCGTGTACAGACTCTCCATCACGAGCTCACCAGTTTCATTTCTTTGTCATGGTGGAAAACTGTTTGCTAAGTTTTGCTAGCGATAGCATTAGCATCTGTTAGCAGGAGAACTGCGGAGCGCTAACAGGACATGCTACTCACACGGACAACATTTAACATCCAGTGATTTGTTGCGTCAACGATTTGGAATTGAAATCAATAACTGTGTATTTTGTGATGATACTGAAACTACTGGTCATTTATTTGGTCATTGTCTGTATTCTGGAGCTTTATGGCTTCTGACACATGACTGGCTTCTCCAACAGTTTCTCATCCGGGAAACTTCTCTCTGAAGGACATTGTTTATGGAGTTTATGGAGTTTATGGACAATAACAAAGAGGACTTTCTGGTGAATAACATTCTCATTCTTGGAAAATTGTATTTGCACAAATCCAAGTATATGAAAGTGAAACCTGGTTTAATGGGTTTCATTCTGAGTTTCTTACATAAAAGCCCTTAAAGTCATTTAAAAAAGAAATGCATTGAAACTTCTTATAATAATAGAAGAATATGAATAACATGTACAGCCCTATAGCCCTTAATTTAATTTATTATTATTGTTATTATTATTAATATGAATTACAGGTACAGCCCTTAATTTATTATTATTTTCATGTATAATTTTACATATTTTATCTGTTCTTGTTCTGTATGCATCTTGTCCTTTTACTTGAATGCAATGATCTATGAGCCATGTTGTTTGTAAATTTGAATTCTTCTTTAAGTTTATTTGACAAGAAAAAATGTAAAGTTTCAAACTAAAAATGGACGCAAAAATGCAATGAAATTCATGCAATCCAAAATAAATTCATACATATATAAAGTGATGAAGTGGTCTCCTCTCTCTCTCTCTCTCTCTCTCTCTCTCTCTCTCTCTCTCATATATATATATTGTGGTATGGAGGTGAGCTCGATGCTTTTGGGCTGGTTTGGTTTCTATTGACTCGGTTACTTGTTTTCTCTCAAAAAACACTTGTAACACTGGTCCGAATTCACTTGTGAATTTTCCACTCACTCTTGATGTTTGTCATCAACCTGGTTCAGCTTTAGAATGTACAAATTGTTAAATCTTGAGTCTCTGGCAACACTGGTCCGAGTCAGAACTATTTGGGTCGAGGAGAATCCGAGGGAAACAAATCCGCTGAAGATAACTGAAATACAGTCTACAGTCTGTGGATTTGGTCAGGTTTCGATAGCACATCATAGCATATGGATATATTTTTGTTTATTTGTATTTTATATATAATAAACTTCTTCTCACTCACAATACGAGCCTCATCTTTGAGATCGCTGACCAAGGAGTGTCTGCAAGTTGGACGTGGTGGTCTACATGAGTCAGAACCCTTTACGTCCTGCTAGAAGTGGCGAGGACGTAACATTATAGGAATTGTTGCACCACTGAGTTGAGAAATGAAAACATGGACTGTGAGTGTTTAAATGTTTGAAGAGATGTCCGTCCTGTCATGAGTGTTCAAGCTGTGTTTGTTTCTCCAGGAGAACGGAGTCTCATCTGCCCGACTGAGCCGATCCAGGCGACAGAAGGAGCTAGAGTCATTCTACAATGTCATCTGGATCCCCTGCTAGACTTGACTGATCGTACAGTGGATGTGAGGAGACCTGACCTCCAAGACCAGGACAATGTCGTCCTCTCCTATCGACATGGACGGGACTATCTTGATCCCCAGATGTCTGAATACAGAAACAGGACAACTCTGGACCATGAAGACCTGGCCGGAGGAATCATCACAGTGGGGATCTCTTCAGTAAATGTGTCTGACAATGGAACTTACAGATTCTACATTCCTAAGCTGAACACCGAATCTAACATTTACCTCAACATTGGTAAGCATGCTCACTTTAATTCACTTTAATTCACTTTAATTCACTTTAATTCACATACTAAAAACGTTTTGGCCCTGACCCTGACTTGAGTCTTTAATACTGAATAATTACTTAGTCCGATCTTTATATCTAGATTTTCTTGCACCTAAAGATGCTCATTATAGATTGTAAAAATAGATATCTATACGTGGCTGCAGAAGATGTTTAATGTTGATCGACTGTCTGGTGGAGCTGCTGCTGAATTTTTAAATGTGTTTCCTCTAGGGCCGTCAAAGTTAACGTGATAATAACATGTTAACACAAACTGGTTTTAACGCCACTAACTTCTTTAACACAACTTGTGATTTTTAGGTCATAGCGGCTCAGTTTTAAAGCTAGAGTGAAGATACTGGTCTGAAACTAGAGAACCTGATGAATCCATCGGTACCAACCAGGTCATACTAAACTTGCCCTCTTTATGATCATCACATGCAGTTTGGGTCAAGTCATAGTCAAGTCGGCACACTGACACACTGACAGCTGGTGTTGCCTGTTGGGCTGCAGTTTGCCATGTTATGATTGGAGCATATTGTTTTATGTTAAATGCAGTACCTGTGAGGGTTTCTGGACAATATCTGTCATTGTTTTGTGTTCATTGATTTACAATAGTAAATATATACATACATTTACATAAAGCAGCATATTTGTCCACTCCCATGTTGATAAGAGGATTAAATACTGGACTAATCTCCCTTTAAGGTTCATTTAGAACAAATAAAAAAATGTGTGATTAATCGTGATTAACTACGGACAATCATGCGATTAGATATTGTAATTGACAGCCCTAATATTTTCACATTAATCTCTTTGTTTTTACGATGTGTGTGTATTTTAACATTTAACCTCTCTGGACACAGGCAGAGTTAAGCACATAGCCTGCTTCGTCTGATTATTCTGTGTTTTAAGAGTACTGAGAAGATGTTTTTTTCCAGCAGAACCCACTGACCAACCGAAAGAGTCAAAGAGATTTGATTCCATCACAACTAGACCCCCAGTGGAAGACGTGACCGAGTCAGGAGATCGTGGTAAATGTCTTTGATTCACTTTATCCTGAATACAAGATCCTCTGACTGTGGGAGTTGTGTGTAAATGTGTTTGTTTTAATCACCAGCTGTACATTATAGATGAATTATCAGAATTAATAATCACATTATGTTGAAAAAAACCCACATCACCTTTAAGCCTGTCCTTCTTCTCACCTCACCTCTGTCTGATATTCCTGCAGGTCCAACGGTGGCTGTCTGGAAAATTGCCCTTCCCAGTGTTATTGGTGGTGCTCTTCTTCTTCTTCTTCTTCTTCTTCTTCTTCTTCTCCTGGTGAAACTCGGAGTGATCAGTAAGTTACAAACTTCTGCTCTACAGCATTTTATTCATTGGTGTAATTTAACTATATCATCTTATATTAGAGCCATTTCTCAGTTTAAAACCATCTCCCCATCAGACCTCCTTCATCTGGTGACCCGTTGAGGACAAAACTAGCTAGCTGTAAAAACATGATTATAACAACTGATCCAAACGTTTGACTGGTTGTGTATGTATGTGTACTCTACCTAACCAGTAAACATCAACTTTGCTAAAAGCTGCTTTCTGTGTCCTCTTAGAGAAATGTTGTCAGAGGCCCAGAGGACGGAGAGACGAAGAAGCAAACGGCCATGTATTGAACCATCTGATGACCTCATCAGCCGCCGATAATAACCAGGATGGCCGCAGAGAAAACGGCGTGCAAGAACAGATGACGGAGAGATGCTCAGCTGTGTGAATTCGGTTCTCTTCCAGCACATTTATAAGTATTAAGAAAAATAGATTTTATTTTTTAAAAAGGCCTGCCCACCAAATACCTCGGGTGCTATCGAACAGCGCCCTTCCATTCGCTGGACGACCCGCTCTACCTCTGAGCCACAGAGCATATATTTTTTAAAGCCTGAAGACAGAGCCATGAGGAGGAGCAGACGTCGAGTTTTCTCTCAGAACACTTGAATTACAACATGCTGAAAGGGTATTATGGGAATTTTTGCCCAATGATGCCAAACACTTGTTGCCTTCTGTAGCTTTAATACAGCGATAGCTTTCACTGAATTGAGCCAAAGAAATCAATTGTTTATGGTGCGTAGAGCGTTCACTATAGAGAATAATATATATAGAATAAGACCGTCTGGGTGGTTCGTGATGTCCACAGTTATCTCTCTAGAGGGAGCACCACCGGTTTTGTGCCATAAAGCTGTATGGGGAAGGACTCGTTTATTCAGCAGCAGTTACATGGAATGGGTTACCTGCAAGCCTTAAGTCGATATATATATATATATATATATATATATCTCCTTTATTTAACCAGGTAAAAACTCATTGAGATTGTTCTAACCTCTGGGACCAACATCTGTAGAACATTATGAGAGCTCAGGTCATATTGATTGTGGTTTGTGCACATGTACGTACACAGATAGGAAGGAACCAGACCAAGGAGCGATTTATATATAAGAGCCGACCAATGTGAAAGTCTGCGGACATCCAGAGATGTTCCTTTAGCAGCATACGGGGTACAGAGGTGAACCAGATGTCCACAGCCAGTAATAAAGCATAAAGCACAATGGTGACCAGCATCCAGCTGTTTTAGGCACTGGTCAGGTTCCTTCAAACGGAGCACATCATCCAATAAAGGTCAGAAAGTTGCTGAAATCAAAAGTTTGCTCGTCTGGAGGGAGAAACAGGATTTGTTTCTAAAAAAAGAATCCGATTTAATTTTCAGTTTGGAAACCAGGTTTTCAATGTGTGATTTGAAGTTCTAATCAATAATGATTCCTAAATACTTGAATGTTGGGACCATTAATATCAACCCCTCGAGTGGTTGAGACCTTAAGCAGATTAGATGGTCTGTGTAACGGTGTTAAAAGTGCACTATTATGAAGTCTGATTTGCAATTTAATGTAAGTTGTGTGAGGAAAAATACGCTGTGTTATTTTATGGTTTACCGTGGAAAATTAAACCATTGAAGTTATAACCTTTTAGTGTATCATGTTTATACACTGCAAAAAAGGATTTTTAAGAAAGTAAAAAAAGCTTTGTTTCAGATGTTTTTCAGCCAATTTTGGTAGCTCTTTTTTAATGCACTTTTACAATAAGTTAAATACATACTCTAATGCCATTTTAATGTATTTTGTAGTTGTATTTATTTTTTCATTTTCATACTGTATGTCTTTCATATATCTCAATGTTGTATAAATAAAAAATAATTACATTTCCACACTGTTGTCCCTGGTCTAACAGAAGTAGCACTAACTAACAGAAGGATGAAGACACCATGAAAAGTTGACTTTTGATGCTACAAACATGTGATTTATCTTATAGAATATGATGCATCGCTGAAGATTAAACTAAAATAAAGTTATATAAAGGAGTTAAGATTAGCACAACCTTAATCATCTCCAGCATATTAATGCAGAAACATCAGATATTATAGTAAAACACAGACACAAGGAGTACTTTATCTTTAGAGTGCAGGACTTTAACCTACTTCCACAGAGTGGTATTAGTACTTTAAGTAAATGACTGATGGTGTAAATGTGTCAGTGAGTTTATTTAATGTTACCTTTAAATAAAGAGATCATCAGTAACACAGAGAGTGAGTTATTTAGTAGAAACAGAGATATTCTAACTGGATTCTGGCGCTAAAAGTCTGATGTAACAAAACAACACTGAAGTTCCCGCGAAAATTATATTCCGCCAAACAGCGTTCTATTGAATCTCCCGCCACATATCCTGCCCGGCGTCACGTAACACTGACGTAACATCCTGTAACGCTGAGCCAATGAGCAGCGGAGGATCTGGTCCCGTGACCAGCAGCGGGCCAATCAGAGCGCAGCGGCTGATCCGGGAGGCGCTTGATGTGATTTTGGCGCTAGTTTGATGTCAGTGTGCGACAGAAGACGGACAGAGAGAGACACTCAGAGACACTCAAAGGACTCCAGGACGAGAGACAACACTCTGCTGTCCGCTGGGAAGACTTCTCACAACTTTATAAAGAGGTAAATCCGTCATTAACTCTTTAATTTAAGCGATAAAACGTGAATTATTCGTGTTAACTGGAACCGGAAGAGAATTCCTCTGCTTCTACTCAGAATCTGTTCTCTAGTTTAACGACTAAATTAACACTAATAACTTCATTTACACGTCATGTATTCTCTTTAAGAACAGTTCTAATGGTAATACAATATGTTTTAGATCAAACTACAGTCATATTAATGTCATTATCTGTGTTTTTGTTGATGTAAAGGCTGTTTAGAGCTCTGCTGTCTGTCTGGAGTCATATAACATCATCTAACATCATCTAACATCATCACACATCATCACACATCATCTAACATCAACACACATCATCTAACATCATATAACATCATATAACATCATCTAACATCATCACACATCAACACACATCATCTAACATCAACACACATCAACACACATCATCTAACATCATCACACATCAACACACATCATATAACATCATCTAACATCATCTAACATCATCTAACATCATCTAACATCATCTAACATCATCACACATCATCTAACATCAACACACATCATCTAACATCATATAACATCATCTAACATCATCTAACATCATCACACATCAACACACATCATCTAACATCAACACACATCAACACACATCATCTAACATCATCACACATCAACACACATCATATAACATCATATAACATCATCTAACATCATATAACATCATCTAACATCATCTAACATCATATAACATCATCTAACATCATCACACATCAACACACATCATCTAACATCAACACACATCAACACACATCATCTAACATCATCACACATCAACACACATCATATAACATCATATAACATCATATAACATCATCACACATCATCTAACATCAACACACATCATCTAACATCATATAACATCATCTAACATCATCTAACATCATCACACATCAACACACATCATCTAACATCAACACACATCATCTAACATCATCACACATCAACACACATCATATAACATCATATAACATCATATAACATCAACACACACTGAGCTCTCTGTTCCAATGATTTAATGTCAATATAACTATATTATAATAATATTATTATAAACTGAAAACACGTCACTGTTCATAGTACTGATTGACCCTTTTATAATTATACTTTATGTTTAATATATAAGTTATACTGATTTTATTTTGTAGCTTCATTCAATTCACTGAAAATTGAATCTTTAATCTTTCATTTATATGTAAAACAGCTTCAGTTTGTTAATGTAGAATAAAAGACATGAAATGTCTGGATGTGGAGGAAGAGGGAGAGATTTTAAATTGTAAGAGTATTTCTATACTGAAGTGTTGTGAGAAGACAGGTACTACAGTAGAATATTGAGGTACTTAGTTATATAACAAAATTCTAAATTCAAGTCAGGAAATATCTGCTGAGATACCTGGTAAACATGAGCACACATCTGGGTTAGTCTCCAGGTCGTTCCTCCAGATGTTCCCTTTATGTACTGATGGATCATCTCTCCTCTTCTGTTTCAGACTGAACACAAGATGCCCGGCACACTCTCTCACGGTCAGGCTCAGCCCACGCTGCCGTTCCCTCGCCGCAAATCCTGCAGAGTTTCATCGCGCTCCAAGACGCCGCTGCTGGAAAAGTCTCCGGCTCCGTCGCCGACCGAGCCCGGACCCCGGCGGCACCTCTCCCCGGCCGTGACCCGGATCGGACCGCTGTCCCCGAGGCGTCCCGCTGTCCGGCTCACCCCGCTCTCCCCCAGAAGGCCAGTCGCCCCCCCATCTCCCCTCTCACCCAGACGCCCTGCGGTCCAGCCGTCATCCCCGAGTCTCCAGACACGACTTCCACTCAGCCCCCGAAAACGTACAGGTGAGCGGCGGCTCCTCGCGTGACAGAAAGACGACACGATGAATCAACCGTCTGTGTGAAGGTTACAACACGTTGTCGGTAGTGTTGTCACGATACCAGAAATCTAGTAGTCGATACCAATACCAGTGAATTTCCACGATTCCCGATACCAATTCGATACCACGGTGTAAAAAAAACAAAAAACAACAACAATGAATCCCATGAACTGTAATTCAACACGCACTCTTTTATTAAAACATTTGAACATTACAAAAAAAAGAGGCATGTAGTCTTTAAGTAATAAATAAAAGGAATTGACCCATTTGCTCATTTTGGCGTATCAGAGGCATGTTATCAATCGATAGTCAGACGACGGACGCTACATACTGACCGTGAATGCATCCGGTCCGTCAGCTCAGAGTAGCAGGAGCAGAGGATTTGTTGTCGAAGTGAAAAGCAAACGCACCTATTTGGCAATATTTCACGTTTAATCTCAATGCCATAAGGGAACCAGAACGTTAATGAGGTAATCGCCGCGAGGTGGATGGAGCTGTCACTGCCGGTTTGCACGGAGCAGCGGCGCCAGGTAGACCCCCGCAGCGGAGCCCCGCAGCAAAAGCTCTACCGGAGAGGCCAGACACACCGCCACCCGACGGTAGAGATCAGAGTCAGCGCTCTGCACATGTTGACCGTCATCTTTTCTTGTAACATGTCCGGTGTAATCGGTAACACCGGTGTTGTCACAAGTTTATTAACCGGTTGGAACATTTTCCATCACACCCCTACCAACGACCGTTACAGGTATCGTACAGTACCTCCGGTACTGTAAAAAAAGAGTACCGTCACTTTATTACAATTTTGGGCATCGACTTGGTACCGAAGTATCGGTTCTGGTGACATCCCTAGACACGATACCAAAGTTCTGACTTCGATGCGATACCCTGCCTAAATATCTGGATACCGACACTGAAACGTTACCACGGCAACAATCTAAAACATCAGGAAGAGTAACAGAACAATAGACGCCAGAACACGGCGAGAGTGAAGACAGAAATATGAAACTAGAAACACTTCTGTTTTTTATTTTTATGAGCGACGTTCGTTCTCAGTCTGGTTTTGAAAGAGTTTATTTTATTAATTGATGGTCAAAGACGGGAACTTCACCTAAAAAATGAATCATTTGTGTATTTTATTCCCTCCAGGTGACGACAACGGATGTAACCTTGGCGCCACCCTGCTGGGTTCGCCGCCGAAGCAGAGCAAGCCCACGCCGGCTTCGCCCAGAAAGCTCTGCTTCGACGAGAACTCGCCCGTCTCGGCTCGCCGACGGCTGGTCCCGTCCTCGTCGCCACGGCAGCCGCTCTCCCCCGCCACCGCATCGTCTCCGAGGCGACAGGAAACGCCCGCTGGAAGCCCGGCCCGCCAAAACTCAGAGAGGAAGCCGCCGGTCGCTCGGCTCTTTGCAGAAAGTAAGAAGCTTTAATGTGTTGGGAGAGATCACTTTTAGTTTTGGGTTCAAGCTCGTTATTATTTTAGTTCTTGATTAATCCAGCTGCTGTTTTCTCCATTAATTAACTGAATAACAGTTTGATGTCCGGTTCCCAGAGCCTGAATCGACTCGTTCAAACGTCTCGTTTTGTTGCACAAAACCCAAATATATATTCAGTTTGATATCACAGGAAATTAAGAAAACCAGCCAATATTCACTTGAGGAGTTCAAACCAGAGAATCTTTTTGGCATTTTTGCCTTTAAAAAATGTCCAAAGCTCTGATTCATACTGGAACATTTGCTCCTTTTTAATAAATATCTTGATTTATTTTTGATTTCATGTGACTAAACGGTTTCCAAACTGCAGACTTGTGTTTTCTTTTCTATTTTAGTGATAAAAAATCTGTTAAAATATTAATTCAAATGTCTGTTTCCCTCATTTTTATTTTTGTGTCCACAGAAGCTTAAATGTAGAGCTGAAACCGACTTCATTAATCAATCGTTAGAAAATGAGTGTAATGTGAGGATTAGCTGCTTTATGTGGTTCTAAACTGAATAAGACACCTGAAGACACCTGAAGACGTCCCCTCGGCTTCTGGGCTACTGGGATTAACATTTTCTGACGTTGAATCATCAGAATCAGATTTATTAAGTAAATACATACAAGAAATCTGGCTCCGGTTTTATGAGTCTCTCTAAACGTACTTATACATAAATGGAAATAACAGCTGGGACAAACTCAACAAGTAGTGAAAAAGTGTTGTATAGTCCAAATAATATATGAAGTCAAAAACGGGATAATTAAAGCCTCTGTATGGAGGACAAAAATATTTTTAGAAATAATTGTAACCATAATTATTTTAACCCTTTTATTAATTTATAAAATGTGACATCAATTTATTTCTGTTTAATTTTCCTTTTTTTTTTATTTATGTATTTATTTTTATTAATTAATTAATCTATTTTAAATTTATTTAATATTTATTTTTAAATTTATTTATGCATTTTAATTTATTTATTTATGCACGATATTCCCTTTGCATTTCACCCTCTATTTATTTCTGTGTTCTTTTCTTTATACATTTCTATATTTTAGATGTTGGCAGGTTTCGTCCTCCGTACCTCTGGCTGTTATTGGTCTTATTCTCTAACTCCGCCACAACGATCTCAGATCAGAATTGTTCACCGTCTGACCATCTCCGTGTTTCTCCTCCAGAGTCGAGGTTTCTGAGCGTGAAGCAGGCGCTCCACACCGCCGTCCCCGAGCGGCTCCTGTCCCGGGAGGCAGAGCGGGCGTCCATTCGATCCTTCCTGGAGGAGAAGGCCCTGCGGCGCCTCCCCGGCAGCCTCTACATCTCTGGAGCTCCGGGCACCGGCAAGACGGCCTGCCTCAACTGTGTGCTGCAGGAGATGAAGGTACCGTAACCCCCCCCGAGACGACTGACTTTACTGTCTTTCCTACGCTCTAGTAGGTTCACATCCATAAGATACAGATATCATCTGAAACTAGAGAACCTGATGAATCCATCGGTACCAACCAGGTCATGCTACCATGTCAGGAAGGAGGTTAAATAACGCTCCAAAGTTGGGTTAAATGTTGTCGATCCCTTGACCTCTGACCTCCAGATGTGTGAATGTAAATGGGTTCTATGGGTACCCACGAGTCTCCCCTTTACAGACATGCCCACTTTATGATAATCACATGCAGTATAAATGTGTTATTGTCTCCTATTCTAAAATGGTGTGTCTGAATATTTCTACATCCCTAAACAGTCTCTGAAGTCCATAAAATGTGTCTCACTGTAAAGCTGAGACTCTGGTGGATCCAATGAGCCCAACTGGATTCATGTGTGATGATGTTAGTCCCCATAGGAGACATTTCATTGACCTCACTGTATAAAATGAATTAAATTTATTTATTATTTATTCATTTTATATTTATTTTTAAATGTACGTATTTATGCATTTATTTATTTATGCATGATGTTCCCTTTGCATTTCACCCTTTATTATTATTATTATTATTATTATTATTATTATTCACCCTTTATTTTCCTTAATTTTCCCTTTTATTTATTTATGTATTTATTTGTATTACTTTTTAAATTTATTTATTTTATAGTTATTTTTAAATGTATTTATGCATTTTATTTATTTCTGCTTGATATTCCCTTTTGCATTTCACCCCTGAATTTATTCCCCCGTACTTATTTATTTCTCTATACATATTTATTAATTTATCATGTCATTTATTTATTCATTTATTTTGGATTTTGGCATGTTCTGTCCTCCATAAACAGAGAGGAGAAATCAGGACATTTGAAGACGTCACCGTGTGTTTATTGATTTAATAGACCAGATGTTTAATATGAATAACTGACTGATCCAGAGTGAAGAGTCCTGTCGGTTACACGTCTCGTGTTCTTCGCTCTTTGTGAAGAGAAAGTTCTGGTCCTGTTATTTATTGTTGTTGTATAACTGTTGTCTTCTGGTCCGTCAGGCGGAGCTGTCGGCGGTACAGACGGTGTTGGTGAACTGTATGAGTCTGCGGAGCTCCCACGCCATCTTCCGGCTGCTGGCCGACAGGCTGAGAGCGCCCGGCGGGCAGAACGGACTGCAGAGGTTCCTGTCGGCGCCGGGGCCCGCTGTGTGAGTAACGACGAGGTTCTCGGGGTTACCGAGGAACCGGAGAGTCTGACATGTGCAGCAGGCGGTTACTGATGGAGTATTCAGCTTCTGGAATATGTTAATACGCAGCTCTGTGTGCTTCTGATTAGTCGTCTTAAAACTTTTTCTTTCAAATGAAGAATCAATTCTGGCTAAAATCATTTACTTTTGTACAACTTTAAATTTGTACTTTTGAATAATAATAATAATAATTAATAACCGCTGGTTCAGACTTCAGAAGAAGAAGAACAGATTTCTGGTTCAACAAGTTGATTTTTTTCTGGGATCGGTGCGTAGAGCGGCAGACTCGCCGATATTTAAGGACAATATCAGACGCATTACAGATTCTGGTATTGGAAGAACTCTTTTTCATGCTGAATTACTTTTTTCCAAGAAAGTTCCAGCACTAAATGAGACTGTGTTTGTGTTTGCTCATCAGGCTGCTGGTTCTGGATGAGATGGACCAGCTGGACAGTAAAGCTCAGGACGTCCTCTACACCATCTTTGAGTGGCCGTACCTGCCCGAGTCTCGCCTCTGTCTCGTCGGTAAGAACTTCACCCCCCCCAATAACAATATATATAGTGATTTCAAAGTAATAAAGAGACATTATTAGAAAATAAAAAAAACATAAAAACATGTAAAAACAATAATACATATTGAATAAAATGTATATAAATAATAAACACACATATCTAGTTCACATCCACGTTATAATAAATTTGAATGTGTCGGTAGCGATCATGGTCTGAAGATTAACAATAATAATAATAGTAGACAACAAAACGGCACAAAATCCAGTGACGGTGACGATTTCTTTTTTTACCAAGTTAGTGGTTTATTATTTTAATGATTACAAATTCTGTTAATTTTGAAGATTTTTTACCAAGTTACGGATTTATGATTTATTATTTTAATAATAAATAAAAATTCTGTTAATTTTGAAGATGTTTTACTAAGTTACTGGTGTATGAATTATTTTAATAATAAATAAAAATTAAATTTGTATAAATAAATAAATAAAATGTATTTATTTGACGACGATGTTTTGTGGTTATTTTTAGGTATCGCCAACGCTCTGGATCTGACCGACCGCATCCTGCCCCGGCTGCAGGCTCGCCCTCACTGTCGCCCCCTGCTGTTACACTTCCCTCCCTACAGCCGGCAGGAGCTTGCCGCCATCGTCCAGGACCGGCTCTCTCAGGTAAACGCAGCCTGAAATCAAACATCTGGAATCAAGTGAAACAATAAGTGGGATAGTATTAAGTATTAATTATTGTTTTGATTGTCTCAGGCGTCGGCTGAAGGGATCCTGGACGCCTCGGCGGTTCAGTTTTGTGCCAGAAAAGTGTCGGCGGTGTCGGGAGACGCCAGGAAAGCTCTGGACATCTGCAGGTACCAAAATCAAGTTCAACCTCCGAGTTGTTTCTCGTGTAGTTTATTAGTACATATACTAATAGGATAGGACTGCAACTAACAGTTTATATTTTCAGTCGATTAATCTGTTGATTATCGTCTGTTATTAGTTGTTTGATCTATAAAATGGTGAAAATTGTTGATCAGTGTTTCCCAAAGCTCAAGATGACGTCCTCAAATGTCTCGTTTTGTCCACAACTCAAAATAGTTGGTGATTAATTTAATAGTTGATAACTAATCGATTAATCGCTGCAGCTCTAATTTTAGATTAAATGTTGATAAATCAGATGAACCGAAAGCTTATATTGACATAATTTTATTGTGATTAATCCGGATTAACGTGGAGCTTCTTGATAAAACATTAATTTTGGGTGATTGTTTTTTCCTTCGTTCTTCGTGAGTTCATCTCTAACCGCAGCAGAGTTGAATTAGTTGGACGTCAGACTGATTTTCTCGTTGTGTTTATTTCCAGGAGAGCCGTGGAGGTCGTGGAGTCCGATGAGAGGAAGAAGGCGTCGGATCCAGAAGCTGAAACTAAAGGTGAGCGTCCTCCGTTCGCTGGTCGTAACGAGCTGCTAGCGCGAGAAACATGAACACTAACTCCAACGCTTCTTGTCTTCGTGTTGGTGCAGCGTCGCGGGTCAGCCTTCCTCAGGTGGCTCGAGTGCTGTCGGAGGTTTACGGTGACCGAATGGCGTCTCAGTGCGGCGGCGACGGAGAGAGTTTCCCGCTGCAGCAGAAGCTGCTGGTCTGCTGCCTGCTGCTGCTCACACGCAACGGAAAGAGCAAAGAGATCGTCCTCGGAAAGGTGAGTCATCAACTGGTTTATGTTTCTGTGTTTAGTTTATTAGCACAAAGGAAAGCAAAGTGTTTAGATATTTATATTTATATATAGATATAGATATAGATATAGTGAAACCTCCCCTCTAGATTTTACAATTCATCCTGATACTTAAAGAACACACAATATAGATATATAGGTAATATGTAAGGGATAATGTACAGCTAGCAGAAACTGTGACTGGGATCATTCTGTTATATTAACAACATCATCAGGATTGACTTAAACATAACTTTCCTAACTTTGTAAAACAAAATGTAACAAATAAATTTTTTTTTTAATTCTATTTATACAAATTGTATTTTTTATTTATTATTAAAATAATAAATCATAAATCAGTAACTTGGTTAAATATCTTCAAAAATAACATAATCTTTATTTATTTTATTTATTTATCTTGGAAAAAAAACTTCTAAATTAACAGAATTTTTATTTATTATTAAAATAATAAATTCTACATCAGCAACTTTTTAAAAGATCTTAACAAGTAACAGAATTTGTATTTATTAAAACAAAATAATAAATCGTATATCAGTAACTTGGTAAAACATCTTCAAAATTAACAGAATTTGTATTTATTAAAACAAAATAATAACTCGTGCACCTCTATCTTCTCTTCCAGTTTGTATAAAGGAGTTGGAATAGAAGTTGTTAGTTAGCAGTAAAGCTAACGATAACGATAAAAACCTGCTCATTCTGTCAGTGAATGTCTCTCCGTGATCTCAGAGCTTTCTCCAGCAGGAGTCTCTGAAGCTCAGCCGGACTGTGAATGATTACTGCTGTTTCTAAACGTGCACGTCGTCGTCATCGTGTTTAACAGAGTGAACTGTGTGTTTCCTGTTTCAGCTCCATGAGGTTTACAGCCGTCTGTGCGCCCGGCGGCAGGTTTCTGCCGTCGCTCAGGGAGAGTGTTTGTCTCTCTGCAGCCTGCTGGAGAGTCGAGGAATCTTCTCTCTGAAGAAAGCCAAAGAGGCTCGACTCACTAAGGTACACCTCACACACACACACACACACACACACACACACATATGTATATATCTCTCTATCTCTCTATTCAATTCAATTTATTTTTGTATAGCGTCAAATCACAACAGAAGTTATCTCAAGACGCTTGAGATAACTATCTCCAGGGCGATGAGAGACCCCTCCTCTTTGTGTCGGGGCATCACTCTGTCTCTTTCACAACAATAACAGACCGTTGCTACGTATAACAGACCTACGTATAACAGACCGTTGCTACGTATAACAGACCGTTGCTACGTATAACAGACCGTTGCTACGTATAACCGACCGTTGCTACGTATAACCGACCGTTGCTATGGGCGCAGCTCTGATGTCGGACTCTGGAGGACCATTTTTGTGTCAAAGTATTGATTTCTTCAGTTAGTAGCCGTGTAATAATCGGGATAATGAACAGCTAGCAGGTCATTGTTATGAAATAAACTCCGACGGCTCGCTGTACATTATCCCTGACGTATTTTTGCTCGGAATGCACACCCCTAATCGTAATAATTAAATCAGTTAAAGATGTGATATCGCTCTTCTCAACATTTCCAGCGACACAGTGAACGTTTTACCTGTAAATCAGGAAGTAGTAATAATAATAATAATAATATAATAATAATAATGATAATAATGTAATCTGAGACGTTTGTTTCTTCCTGAAGGTGTTTCTAAAGATCGAAGAGAAGGACGTTGAAAACGCTCTGAAGGATCGAACGCTGCTGGGAAGCATCCTCGCTGCAGGACTCCCCTCCTGATCTCACTCTGACCTTTTATCAATTGTTTCCAATTATTTTATTATTTTTTTTAATTCTCGTTTTTGCTGAGAATTTGTAGTTTTTTTAAAATGAAAACTTTATTTGTTTTCTTTCATACTGATTTTTGAGTTTGTTGATAAATGTCTGAACTCAGGTCAGTTATGAAATTACAGCGTTTAGTTTCACTTTGGATTTGAAACGTTTCCATTTTTTAATGCTGTAAATAAACAAATGTACAGATGTTTTAATCCGACTCTCTTGTTGATTTCGCCGCCGTGCAGAAAAACAACCGAACACCAGCTGCTAGTTTATTCCTTTAAGCACATCCTTCTGTTGATGCATCATTTTAATACGTGTTTCATCTCAGGACTGAGATTCTGACCAACATTCACCTTTACAGCACCGCCGTGTCCTCGCTCTAACATTTACTCAAGTATTGTACTTAAGTACAATTTGGAAGTACTTGTATTTTGTTTGAGTATTTAAATTTTACTTTAATTCTACTTCTCCTCCACCACATCTCAGAGGGAATTATTGTACGTTTTGCTACAGACTGCTCCTTTAAATATACCATAGTTTAGTGTTGATTTAATGACGGTGAAACTTTGTAAAATAAAATGTAACAAATAAATATTTTTTTTAATTTTATTTATACAAATTAAATATTTATTTATTGTTAAAATAATAAATCATACACCAGTAACTTGGTAAAAACAAATCTTAAAAATTAACAGAATTTGTATTTATAATTAAAATAATAAATCATCCGTCGTATCCGAGCTGTTCTTTTAAAACCCGTTGACCCGTCTGAACAGCCGCTCTGACTGGATTAAAGGGTTTTCATCCTCCAGCCTGCAGAACCGAGACGCTTCATCTCCGAGATATCGCAGCTCTTAAATCTCTGATTTCTCTGTGAACCCCTGAATGCATCGTCAGTCATCTTCCAGAACCCGACTGAACGGATCGATTAGTGTTCGTTAAAACCAGTTTATGGATTTCAGTCGTGGAAAGTAACTAAGTACATTTACTCAAGTACTGCACTTCAGTATCATTTTGAGGTACTTGAGTTATTTCCATTTTAAGTAACTTTATACTTCTCAAAGAGAAAACTTGTGCTTCTGACTCGTTTTATTCCGTTCCTTTACAGATTCAGATTATAAATAATAAATACAAAACAAATAATGATTTATTATTATAGATTAGCTAATGGATCAATAATTATAATCCAATAATATATTATATATTGATTCTGCATAATGATTACTTCTGGTACTTTAAGTTTATTTTGATGCTGGTACTTTTACTCAAGTAATCATTTGATTTCAGTACTTTGACTTGTAACAGAGTATTTCTACAGCGCGGTATGACTGCTGTTATTTATGTAAAGGAACTGAATACTTCTTCCACCACTGAAGGACTTTTAATTTGAAAATATATAACTATAATAAAAAATAATATAATAAAATAAATTAATAAAAAATATAAAATAAATGATGATGTAGATAAAACTGGGATTTTATTCCATATTCCAATAATTTCAGAAACAAATATGAATATTCAAATCAGATTTTATTCAAATATGATTTATTCACAGCAAAGTGGATGTAAATATATATAATTGTGCATGTTTTCAAATACAAATACAGTGACCAAAAATGTAAACGTGGTTTGGAGATAAAATAAGATTAAATATTCAAACGTATGATAATAATAATAATAATAATAATAATAATAATAAGCAAATAAAAGTCACTTTCTCCAACAGTGCATTTCACAAACTCCTCACATATAATATATATAAATATATATATTATATTTACCTTTTTTTTATCTTAAAGTTCAAATATTTCCCGGTGATTGTCTGAAACGTTCGGACTCTCAAAAATCGACTCATCAGGTCCCAAAATAATAAAAAGAAACGACGCAACGGTTCTGAAAATATTGAAAAGTTTGAACGAGTTCAGTTTAACGTCGACTTCTTTCTACCTGAGATGATTTCTGAGAATCAGAACTTTGTTTATTCTCTTAAAGGGATTTTATTTAAAGAAACATCATCGTATTACTTATTTTAAAAACACACGAGTATTATATCTGTGTTTACGTTTAGAAAGCAACATTTATTTTCTTTAGATTTTATATTTCCGAATGATAAAATATTTATTGGTTTTAGAAACATTTCACTTTCTGGATTCATAAAGCTGTGATCAGGTGATCCTTTAACCCCTTCAGCCCCTCTGAAGACCTGAACCGTCTCCGCACTGCAAACTCACACAACTCTTAATTTACTACTAATTTTAAATTCTATTTTTAGCTGCCAAAGTTTCAGAAGATGCCGAAGAAGATGTGTCGTTCTGAATGTGTTTAAAAACGATGCACAAGACATCTGGAATATTTTCATTTGATGCCGCCGTAAAAAACTCATCATTTAACTGAGATAATGGAGCTTCAGATGGCGAGGAATGAGAGGACTTTAATCAACTTAGAGATACTTGAGTGGAAATAGAAATGAATAGAAAGGGGAGAACTGGATTTTAAGGAGTTAAAATAACAATCCAACGTTTTCTTTTAAATAATGAGCCTCCTGCTGGCGGTTTAATCTGACAGGTTAAAGAGTCTCCGACGTTAAAACGAACCTCAGATTGTTCCGATTGTTCCGATTGTTCCGATTGTTCACGCTGAAGACGTTAAAAACACAAACTCTTCTCAGGTTTAAAACCATAAAGACGCCCGCGAGTCCACTTTGAAACAACTCATACCTGACGCAGATGGAAAAATCTGTTTTTGAAGGTGGATATTAATATTTGTACACCTGAAGCCACTTTTAAGATGATATTTTTAATGGACATTTTGATGTTTATTTTTATGATTTTCTACCATTTTCGAGGGAAAATATTAAATTTTCTGTTTGTCTGTGCGAAAAAAAGCAACCTACATTTAGACCGTCATCTGACACTAAAACAACAGCGACACATACAGTAATAGTTGTCCTGACATTTTGAGTATCTTTCCCCAAAATAGCAGATTTCCCACGTTGAATCTTTATTTTTGTTCTTATAAAGTCAAAATGTAAAATCATATCAGTAGTTTCATAAATGTTGTAAAATGGAAAAGTCAGTAAATTCTTACCCCACCTCTAAACCCTTTAACCTACATGATGGGTAATACTGCTAACCAACAGTCCTAGAGGAATAACAGACAAAAAAAGATCAGTTTTATTTATTAATTTATCAGTTTATCAGCAGTTTAAACTAAACTTGGTCGGTCGTGGTGTTTTAATGATATGTCTGTCGTAAAGTAAGCACCGATACGGATCCAATATCAGACAATGGAGCCGATCTATTCAATTCAGTTCTATGATTATATATATATATATAAATATATATATAATCATAGAACTGAATTTTATTGTCAGATGACAGTCTAAATGTAGTTGTATATATATAATATATAATATCTATATATAATATATATAATATATAAATATATATAATATATAATATATATTAGTATATATTATATATTATATTATATAATATATATAGATATATATATTATATATTATATATTATATTATATATATATATTTATATATATATATATAATATTATATATTATATATATATATATATTTATATATATATATAATATATTATATTATATATATATATATTATATATTATATATATACAACTACATTTAGACCGTCATCTGACAATAAAACACAAAAACAAAACCCACAAAGCGACACATAATATTTAAATTTTGTGTAACTTTACTCAAAATGGCAGATTTCACATGTTGAATGTTGATTTTTGTTTTTATAAAGTCAGAAAATATGAATAAAATCATATCAGGAGTTGGAATTGAATGTTTAACATGAATTGATGCATGTCGTGTTTTATTAAATATATTAATAACTGAGTTGTTTCAGACGGGACGCTTTAAAAACAAACAGACTGAAGAGTGAAAATAATCATAAATAAATAATTAATAATTAATAATAATAATAATAATAATAATAATAATAATAATAATAATAAATAGTTTTTCACATTCAGAGTGGCTGTTAAAAATCAATAAACATTCTCAGTGAATTTAAATGCATTCAGTTTTTAACGTATTTAACTCACAAAACGTCCCCGTTACGTAGAACACGTGATGAACTTTAGCCCTCGGTTTGAGTCACGGGACGCGACGATGACGTCACCACGAGTTTACAATCTTTAGTTTTAGTTCCATCCAACAGTCAGAAAACAAACTGGTGAAACACGAGTCAGTTTGATTCGATGGAAACAGATCAAATCTAAACGTCAAATGAAATTTATACTTTATTGGACATGAACGTGTCTGGAGATAAACGCCTAACCTGAAACTGATTTCAAGATTTCGAGTAGAAAAATGTGATTATTTTATTCCTCAATTCACAATTAACTTTCTCTTCTGTCGTTTGGAGTAATTATTGACATTTAAACATTCATTTGTTATTTAACTGTTTTATTAATTACGTACCAGTAGTTATCTCACGGAGCCCTGATGTTAAACTTTATAGAACATTTTTAATTAAAAGTGTAAATTAAAGCGTTACTGAGGCGGCAAACCACGTTCATCCTGACGACCTTAACGATTACAGCACTCATTAAATACACCACATTATGAGCTTTAACTAGTGACGCCGCTCTGAATATTAATGTTCTGTTTCATAAAAGTGTTTTAATTCTTTACGACGTTAGCGGAGACGGAAACTCTGATGAAGCAAAATGAGCTTCGGCTGTTTTAAAGGTCTTATTGACAACATTTTTCTGTAGATGAATATTGTTTTTTTAAATAATAAAACATCCACAGAGACTTTAGAAAGTTGCTGAATAACAGTCTGGCTTTTCCTGGAATAAATATGATTGTGAATTAATCATTTAAAAAACGTTGGCGGGTCCAAAATGAATGTTTTGTTTAATATCTGTGGAAGATATCAAACGTTTGGTTCCGTCTTCTAACGACGTCGCTGAGCTCCTAAACATTTTACCGAAACATTTTCCAAAAATGGTTTTTAAGGTTTTTAAAGGTCCTGAAACGGCGAGCTGACAGTCGGCCGTCGGACAGTTTGAGGTCGTCTGTGAGTGTTGGTTTAGTTTTTACGGCGTGTCCGTCACCGTTCAACATGTTGAATCAGCGGCGGAGCTCGTTGGTGAGAGAAATCGCTCTGATTGGCTGTTCAGCTTCAACCAATCAGTGCAGGAGAAGAGAAACAGCCGTCCTCGCTCTTCCTGTTTCCCTTTCTGAATGATGAATACAGACTACCGCCCCCTGCTGGTGAGGAGAGTTATTTCCTCTCACGCAGTAACAGACCGTACGTGGCAGTCGGTTGCCGGCTGTCGTCTTTGCGGTGTGTTCGAGTGTAACTTTTTGGTCGAGACAAAAGAGACGTGAGGCGACGCTACAGTCGACCTTCATCGCCGCTGGTTCTGTGTTCTAAGATTTACTGACTTCTGGAGAAGTTTATAGAGATGTTCCTGATATTAGCAAAGAAAACTCAGTTTCTATAAAGGTGTAAAACTCTCTGAAACAAAATTCACGAAATTATTCCCAAGAGTTTGAGCTTCTATAAAGATTATTCTTGAGTTCCTAAAGTGTCCGAATGACAGAAAATGTCAAAGTTCTGATTAAACATAACTGTTAAAGATCATTAAACTGTGAACTGAAAATGTTCCTGAAGGCGTTCCGGAGATTCAGACGTCTGGGAAAAAGCTTCATCAGTTCCTGAAAAAGTTTCTAAATTAATTAGCGTGTCTTCAGTTAACGTGTCTTCAGTTAGTGTGTCTTCAGTTAGCGTGTCTTCAGTTAACGTGTCTTCAGTTAGCGTGTCTTCAGTTAGCGTGTCTTCAGTTAGTGTGTCTTCAGTCAGCGTGTCTTCAGTTAGTGTGTCTTCAGTCAGCGTGTCTTCAGTTAACGTGTCTTCAGTTAGCGTGTCTTCAGTCAGCGTGTCTTCAGTCAACGTGTCTTCAGTTAACGTGTCTTCAGTCAACGTGTCTTCAGTTAACGTGTCTTCAGTTAGCGTGTCTTCAGTTAGCGTGTCTTCAGTTAGTGTGTCTTCAGTCAGCGTGTCTTCAGTTAGTGTGTCTTCAGTCAGCGTCTTCAGTTAGCGTGTCTTCAGTTAACGTGTCTTCAGTCAGCGTGTCTTCAGTCAACGTGTCTTCAGTTAACGTGTCTTCAGTTAGCGTGTCTTCAGTTAGCGTGGACAAAAACAGATAAATGTCTGAGATTAACGGTAAATGTCCGGCAACGACTTGTTGTGAAGTGAACGCAATGAGACGGGGGACGGAAACGGAGACATGTAGTGGCTGAATGTTATGATTGTTATCAACAGCACCTTTAAGCAACATAAATTAACAATATTATTGTGTTTCATTTGAATTAATCTCACAAAGTTATGATTTAAAACTTCTCCTGAAGCAACACGTCTTTAAATTAAGTCTTTACTTTTGCATAATCGCCCCCTCTCGTTAGAGTTTTAATTAAGAGAATTAAGAGTTTTAGCCGTTAACAGAAGAGCACCATGCAGATTATTCCTCTTTATTAAAATCAATGTAAACCAGTAGATTATTATTATTATAAAGGTAGCACATCTTAAATATAGTTTCTACTCTGAAAATACTTTAAATACTAACTTTATCTGATAAATCTGGTGTTTCTATGTGGAGTTTATTTTAATCTAAATTTGAGATTCAAAATAGTCAAATATCAAAAATACTCCAGTTTGGTCCGTTGAGTTATGAGTTATAAACACGCACACAGCTGCCTTCAGTGAGAGAGAACTGAACGTTAATAAATACATAAATACATAAATAAAGCACAGCAGAGTGTTTGGAGACTTTCATGCTCAGAAATTAAATACATTCAGAGAGTTTCTGATGTTTGTTCGTCATCAAACACAGAAAACCGACTTCAGTCCGTCAGACATGAAGAACTAAACTGTTCCGTTGGTTTCGCTGCTGTCGGGAGAAAAACACACTTTCATCCAGGTTTCATTCAACCTGAACCCCGATTACACATCACAAGTAGAGATCACCTGGGCAGTAAATTATAACCCCTCTGACCTCTGACCTCTGACCTCTGCATCATACTGCAAACAACCCCAATATACAGTTAGTGTAGTTTAGGAGGAAGTAGTCGTAGTATAATAATACGTCCTCTTTAACCCTCTGAGACCCTCAATAGACCCGTTCTAGTCTTCTTTAGGGGGTCCAGGGGGTCTTTAGGGGGTCTTTAGGAGGGTCCAGGGGTCTTTAGGGAGTCTTTAGGGGGGTCTTTAGGGGGGTCTTTAGGGGGAGATAGCAGGTCAACAGTAGATGTCACATAGAAGTGGTGTACATCATCTGAAAGCTGAGAACCTGGAGATTAATCTGATGCTGCTCAGCACTGAGGGTCAAGATGTTCTAGTCATTAATCAGAAATAAACATTAATTAGTTAATCAAAATGCATATTAAAAGTGTATCAGGGTTTAGAACATGATGATAGTAGTATCTGACGGTCATCTCCATGCTCTATTATGTCTCATAAGTTGTTGTGTTGATACCATTTGTTCCACAGATTTGGTGCTAAATTTAACCATTTTTTTTCCACTGGAGAATTGATAAAAATGATCAATAATCCTCCAGAATACCACATTAAGACACCAAGACCTTGAGGAACACCAGAGAAAATGCCATGCTGTGATTTGGGATCAAAAACTTTTGACATTTTGGAGATTTCTGCAAGAATTTGCATTTTTTTTCCGGCGATTGGAAGGCGAGCACTTGTGTTGTGTGAACTAGCTTCACTACTTTAGCTTTAAAGGTCCCATATTGTAAAAAGTGAGATTTTCTCGTCTTTAACATTATAAAGCAGGTTTAAGTGCTTTATATAAATACTGTTAAACTATCAAAACGCTCAATTTACGGAAAAACACACACAGCCCGTATTCAGAAACTGTGCGTTTGAAACAAGCCGTTAGGATTTCTGTCCATTTGTGATGTCACAAATATACAATACTTAGACCATCACACGGTTTTAAATGTTAACATTCTAAATGTATCCCAGTTTATTTCCTGTTGCAATGTATGTAAATAACATCAGCTGACAGGAAGTAAACATGGACCCAAGCTGTTGCCTAGTAACACAATTCCGTTGCAATTCCATTGAAATGCACTAAAACGGAGCGTTTCAGTCAGAGGGTGAATACAGGTATATTCAGGCAGACAGTACGAGGAAAATGAAGGGTTACTTGAACATTACAGCATGTAAACATGTTCTAGTAGAAACACAAAATACAAGTATGAACCTGAAGATGAGCTGATATGGGACCTTTAAAACTACTAGAGCCTCTGACAGACAGTCACGTCGGGTCTCAGAGGGTTAAATATATCCATTGACGGCCTTATTTATGATATAAAGACTTTGTTTGTGAGCTTCATATTAATGTGGATTCACTTCATTACTCCACTCTGATCCGAACGTTCTACTATCATGGATGTTAGGTTAAATTAAATAACAGTCTTTAGCTAAATGACCACATAAAGTTTTGGGGTGTTTTTTTTTCCCTCGACAGCAGCGATCCACTCTTTACAGGACGCTGACGGACTGGAACCAGACGACATGGTTCTCCGTTGTTCCGCCGTATGATATCTGCTCCTCAGTGAGGAAGTAAAGGAAACACGTCGTCCCGTCTCTACCTCAGCCGGGCGGAGAAGCAGCGCATGTACTCCGTCATCCAGCGGTCGTCCACCACCGTCAGCTGCGACCGCCTCGTCTTCTCCAGGTCGGCCGACCGAGCCCGCCGGCGGTCCGGGTTGGAGCTCCGCTTGTCGGACTCCCGCCGGGTCTGAACGCAGGCATCGGACGTGTTGCTCTGAGAGGAGAAACCAGAGAGAGAGAGAGAGAGAGAGAGAGAGAGAGAGAGAGAGGATTCGTTTCTGAAAGCAACACCGGTGTTTCATTATTAATGTGTGCAGAGTTTCTGGTGACACGGCTTCACTTCTCCGGTGTCCCGTGGACGAGGTCGAGCTGCTCTGAAACTCTCTCCTGGCTTCCTGAGAACACTTTACATCCTGGTTCTTTGCATTTCAAACTACTGCAGCGCTGGCGCCCCATATAACGGGGCAGATGAGCTGGTGTGGCACTTTAAAAAGGGAGGTTGAAAAACCAGGATGATGAGCAGGACTAGTGCAAAAAAAGTGGCATTTATTAACAAAACGTTCAGTGAAACAAACGGCACAAATAAAACCCGGGAAGTTCAATAAAACTACATTTAAAGTGAATCAAAAGAAGCAAACAACAGAAAGCTGTTAACTTCCTGCAGTGAGCTACACATCACAAGGACATTTAAAGGGACTGAATGTACCTTTTTACACATATAAACCTTTTTTTAATATTACTTCATAGCCAACGTGTGAACAGGTTTTAACCAAAAACGTTTCCTCTCTCAGCCTGTAGACGGATTGTAATGTGCAGGATGCGGGACGGTTTTCTAACCTTTAACTAATAAATGTAAAGTTTTTACAAAAGTTTTTACTCGGTGAGACAAACACTCACGTCATTTGGTGTCCTCCGGACCTCCGTCCGTCTCTCGGTCCAGTCCAGTCGGCTGGACGGTCTCCGGTTCTCCTTCTCCTTGGTGCTGACCGGAGGTTGGCTCTTCGCTCTCGGCGGTTTGCGTGCCGCGGCCGGTTTGTCGCCGTGGTAACCGTCCGCTTGTCCCGGCTCAGACCGAGGGGTGCGGCGGCGGTGACGTCGTTTCGGTACCGGGTTTACGGGCTCCCCGTCAGAAGACGTCGTGTCAGCAGGACCGTCGTCTGTCGCCGTGTCCTCTGAGGGTCCGCCATTGTTTAGAGCTGCCGTCACCGAACCGCCGCTGGCTTCGTTCACACCGTTTTCTGTAACTGCTGGTTCAGACACAGAGAACGCTGCAGGTTAGAGACACAGAGAACGCTGCAGGTTAGAGTCACAGAGAACGCTTCAGGTTAGAGACACAGAGAACGCTGCAGGTTAGAGACACAGAGAACGCTGCAGGTTAGAGACACAGAGAACGCTTCAGGTTAGAGTCACAGAGAACGCTGCAGGTTAGAGACACAGAGAACGCTACAGGTTAGAGACACAGAGAACGCTGCAGGTTAGAGACACAGAGAACGCTTCAGGTTAGAGTCACAGAGAACGCTGCAGGTTAGAGTCACAGAGAACGCTTCAGGTTAGAGACACAGAGAACGCTACAGGTTAGAGACACAGAGAACGCTGCAGGTTAGAGACACAGAGAACGCTTCAGGTTAGAGACACAGAGAACGCTACAGGTTAGAGACACAGAGAACGCTGCAGGTTAGAGACACAGAGAACGCTACAGGTTAGAGTCACAGAGAACGCTGCAGGTTAGAGACACAGAGAACGCTGCAGGTTAGAGTCACAGAGAACGCTTCAGGTTAGAGACACAGAGAACGCTGCAGGTTAGAGACACAGAGAACGCTGCAGGTTAGAGACACAGAGAACGCTGCAGGTTAGAGACACAGAGAACGCTGCAGGTTAAAGACACAGAGAACGCTGCAGGTTAGAGACAGAGAACGCTGCAGGTTAGAGTCACAGAGAACGCTGCAGGTTAGAGACACAGAGAACGCTGCAGGTTAGAGACACAGAGAACGCTTCAGGTTAGAGACACAGAGAACGCTACAGGTTAGAGACACAGAGAACGCTGCAGGTTAGAGACACAGAGAACGCTGCAGGTTAAAGACACAGAGAACGCTGCAGGTTAAAGACACAGAGAACGCTGCAGGTTAGAGACACAGAGAACGCTGCAGGTTAGAGACACAGAGAACGCTGCAGGTTAAAGACACAGAGAACGCTGCAGGTTAAAGACACAGAGAACGCTGCAGGTTAGAGTCACAGAGAACGCTGCAGGTTAGAGACACAGAGAACGCTGCAGGTTAGAGTCACAGAGAACGCTGCAGGTTAAAGACACAGAGAACGCTGCAGGTTAGAGACACAGAGAACGCTGCAGGTTAGAGTCACAGAGAACGCTGCAGGTTAAAGACACAGAGAACGCTGCAGGTTAGAGACAGAGAACGTTGACATGCTGATAATGATCTGATTGAAAGAAGATTACAATCTAGTGTTTTTATTCCCCTGACAGAGCGTACTGTGACAGGATATGATAATATGTTGATTTCCAGATGAATATGTTGTTAAGTATTCTGTATCTGGAGCTTTTATACCGGACACTCTCCTGTCTGAAATGCATGCCATGGAAATGAGACACAATAGGTCTTTTATATCTGAACAGGAGGAAAGCGTCCCGTCTGATCACTGAACCTTCAGTCCAAATATTTTTAGCATCGGCGTCCCCCGAGGTTAAACCGGCGTCCGGCCTCCGTTAGATTATCCCAAAATATTCCTGGAAGCAAGACAGGAAACCTTCTCTCCAACTAAAGTACAGCCGATCGTATGAATCCCTGTTTTCTCAAATAAATCCCAAACCAGGGTGTTATTAGAGTCCTCAAACTGCAACCTGATCGACCCTCTGAGACACACAATACACCCGCTTTGTAACATTTTGGATTAAAGCTGCAGCAGGCAGTATATATTTTTGGCATCATTGGAGTTAAATCCCATAATAACCTTTCAGCATATTATAATCCAAGCGTTCTGAGAGAAAACTAGACTTCTGCTCCTCCTCATGGCTCTGTCTTCAGGCAGGAGAGCGTTCCTATTGGCTGTGCTCCGGTCATGTGACCGGTACTTGGCGTTCCTTCACCAGATTTTCACAATGTGGTCCATATTTGAAGTTCCTAATGCCGGGATCAGACTCCAGGATATTTTGGTCTTTGACGATGGTCACCATGTCAGATCTAACGATCACAGCGCCATAAACTCTTGCAGTGTTTTGGTGGGTGACCGGCAAGACAACACGTATGACCACGACCGATCGAGGCACGTCGTATTCCACGATCATGCGCGAGTTCAGACGTCATCGGGGAGGCGGTTGAAGCAACTGTCAATCATGGCGACAGAAGCGTTGTGTGTGATGCTGGCGGTCTTGTGTTGCGAAAAGAAAAAGAAAAGAAAGAAAAAAGGGTTGTGGATGTTCTCCTGGGTGGCACAGAGAGGACGGAACGGGCTGTCCATACTTCAGTCAGTTTGGTTGTCCCACCTGACGACAGCAAATTCGCCATCACTCCTCCTTTTCGCCATGTTTGTTCATTATCAAGTGACCTGACTGAGACTGCGTGCTGGAGAGAGCACCTGATTGGTCAACGCAAAGGAACACGTCGTTGGAGATGTCCCACTAGACGTGTCGAGACGAAAAATTCTGACAGGCTAGACTTTCCTCTGGGTGTCGTGGGGCGTCCCAGACGTGGCGTCGGTTGTCGTGTACTATGACACACTACACGAGATAAGAGGATCGAGTTTCACACATGACTCGTTTATCGTTCCCGATCCCCTACGACGGCCGTGTCGGGCTACAATTGGGCTGATATCGTGGAGTCTGAACCGGGCATAAGTTAAATAGTTTCAGAGCTCTGCTCCGGAAACGAAACGGACGGACGGACGGACGGACACGCAGAGCGCTACATACCCCGTCTACGTTGTCGCGGGGTTATAAAGACTCAAATGTTCCGGGTACTTCCACCAGAGAGACGCTGGAACCAGCGTTATAATATTTGGTATTGTTGCTTGATAATTGATTTAATCAGTTAATCAGTTAATCAGTCAGTATTGATACCGGTCTCCTCACCTGCAGTCGGTGCAGCGTCTACAACCACGTCTCCAGTCTGTCCGTCCTCAGAAGGAGGTTTTGGTCCGGGACTGGACAACAGCTGCTTCACCTCAGAGGACGGCGGCGGCGGTGGCGGGAGGGACAGAGGGGCGATTTTGTTCCTGTTCAGCCTCGGCGTGGACCAGCCGCTGGAGTCGGAGCCGTTGTCCCAGCCCTCCCAGAACCAGGGCTTGTGAGAATGCTCCATCACCCGCCGGGTCAGACGGTACTTCAGAGAGTCCTCGTAACATTTGGAAAACGTCTCCCATTTGGGATCCCTGAACTTCTTCATGTACTCCGTCCGTATCTTCTTGGTCACCATGGTTCTGGTCTGGTTCTGGTCTGGTTCTGGTCTGGGTCTTCACACTGTGGAGAGCAGATCAATGAAACATTGACATTCACTAAATTAAATGGAAACAAGAGCTGCGAGCAGAACTCAACAGGATCGTCCCGTAAAACCTGACGGGCAACGGAGTCCGTTTATTATCAGCAGACCAGAGGAGGCCAGACGGCTGCACCATCATCACATCTACTAGAGCTTCCAGAGAATTATCACTGACAGTTATGAGTACCGTTAAATTAGTGACTTCAACTAAAGATTGTTTTCATTATAGATTAATCTGCTGAGTATTTTCTCCATTAATCGATTGATTTGTTTACTTTATAAAACTTCTGAAAATAGTAAGAAATGCCGTCACAATGAGCCAGAGTAATAATAATAATAATAATAATAATAATAATAATAATAATAATAATAATAATAATAATAATAGTGCTTTACAATAAAAAATTATAATAATATCAGAGATAATCCAAAGTGACAACGTTTGCTTCGTCCAACCAACAGCACAAACCTCAAAGTATTTAAAATACATTTAAATAAATAAAAGAGAAAGAAATAAAATCTCACAGTTGAGAACCATGAAATGTTTTTGGCATTTTAGCTTAAAAAAATAACTCAAATGATTATTATTAATTTTCTAATTGATAGATTAACTAATTATTTCAGCTGTTCTTGTATAAACAGTTACATTTATACCAAAGCATCATATTTTATTATGAGCTCTTCATATGTCAAATGAATGTCTTAATCTGTAAAGTAACTAAAGCTGTCAGATAAATGTAGTGAAGTAAAACATTGAATATTTCCCTCCGAGATGTAGTGAAGTAGAAGTACAAGGTGGCATGAAAAGAAATACCATTGTACAGTACAAGTACCTGTTCAAGAACTCGAGTAAATGTACTTAGTTACTTTACAACACTGCTGATCATATTCTACCAAATCAATTCATTTGTAGGTTTCTGAGAGGATCTACCTGCAGCCCATAGACATAGATATATACATAGACGTGTTTCTGCCAGGTGTGGTCTACCTTTAAGCCCCGCCCCCCCTCCCTGCCCAACAGATTACCCTCAGAGGAGGATTGAGGTTTATTATAGTATTACTACTGACGGTACTACAACTGCTAGTACTCTAATACTACAGCACCAATAACAGGAGTCCTCCCGCCTACACACACATTTTATTTTATTCTATTTAATTATCTAAATATCTGTTATCTTTAGTGACAATAAACTATATTCATTATTCATTTTATCTGAGCTGACCTACATCTGATCCGAGGACGAAACCGGGACAACGTTCAGTGTCAAACACAAATTATTGATCATTTATTGGTGTATTTTTCCCTGTAACTGAAACACTCTTATTTTGAAGGCTTTAATTTCCACAGTCACACCCATAAACATCCGGTTATAACATCCGGTTATAACATCCAGCTATAACATCCGGTTATAACATCCGGTTATAACATCCGGTTATAACATCCAGCTATAACATCCGGTTATAACATCCGGTTATAACATCCGGTTATAACATCCAGCTATAACATCCGGTTATAACATCCGGTTATAACGTCAGATTATAACGTCACATTATAACATCCAGCTATAACATCCGGTTATAACGTCAGATTATAACGTCACATTATAACATCCGGTTATAACATCCGGTTATAACGTCACATTAATCCTTTAAAACAACAATACAGCCGGTTTTATATCCTGAGATTAAAACACGTCATTCAGTAAATATGAGTTCTAAATATCGTGTGAGAGATAGAGCCTCATCTCAGCCGGTACCGTTACCAGCTGACGGCTCCGGTAAGCCCCGGTAGGACCGGTAGGACCGGTACACGGTGAGCTGAGGAGGTTTAACGGGTTTAACGGGTTTAACCGTATACCGGTCGGAGATCAGTCTACTCACCCAGACCTGGTCCTGGTTCTGGTTCTGGTTCTGGTTCCTGGAGGTTCCGATCTGTCCCTTCAGTCCCGCGGTGAGACGCCTCTCTGCTCTCCGACTGACAGCTAACAAACACCAAGCAGAGCCGAGGAGCCGAGAGGAGCCGAGAGGAGCCGAGCTGAGCCGAGCAGAGCCGAAGAGCCGAGCAGAGCCGAGGAGCCGAGAGGAGCCGAGCTGAGCCGAGCAGAGCCGAAGAGCCGAGCAGAGCCGAGGAGCCGAGAGGAGCCGAGCTGAGCCGAGCAGAGCCGAACAGCCGAGCAGAGCCGAGCAGAGCCGAGGAGCCGAGAAGAGCCGAGCAGAGCCGAACAGAGCCAAGGAGAGCCGAGAGGAGCCGAGCAGAGCCGAACAGAGCCAAGGAGAGCCGAGCCGAGGAGCCGAGCAGAGCCGAGAGGAGCCGAGCCGAGCTGAGCCGAGCTGAGGAGCCGAGGAGAGCTACAACCTAGCTGACGTAGAGCAAACAGCTTCCTGCACTGAGGCAGGAAAAGCCAACACTAGGATCAGATCTAAATCATGTTCATGGAGAGACCTTCGTCTGGTCAGCTAACATTACTGCCAAGCAGCTGAAATATAGAGTGATGTTGTGGTTTTAGCTGATGTGTGTCGCCTCACTGTGTTGAGCTCGTTAAGGTCTATTTAGAGCGAGCAAGCGCGAGCCCGAAGCTGACTTTCGTTGATTTCACGGCCACAGGTGTCGCTGTTAACAAGCATTTCTGAAAGTTACAAATAGTCCCTTTAAATTGTTCATATTTTATATGTCTGTCTACTTTTAGTTTTTTTGTGTTTTTTACTGTGTTGTGTCTTGATTTCTTTGTTTTTACTGATGCTTCTTGTTCCTGCTGTACACTGCAAATTATGTCCCCACTTTGGGACTAATAAAGGAATATCTTATCTTATAATGTGACCTTTTTTCATGACATTTTTTTGACTCTTTTCAACATACTATACTGTGACTTATTGGTTCTGTTTTGTTGACATGCTATAATATGGCTTGTGAAATAACTCAGTGTGGTAGATAGCAGGTTAGAATAAAGGAGGTTGTAAATTCAATCCTTAGCTGACACAGTGAGTTTTGAGGGCGAACTTCAAATGAAGAAGTCAAATACAAAATGAAACTCATCATCAGTGTAGCTCAGTGTGGTAGATAACTGGTTTGAGTACTGGAGGTTGTGAGTTCGATCTTTATGTGACACAGTCTGTTTTCAGGTCTAACTTCTAATGATGAAGTCAATATACCAAGAGAACAGTCCTCAGTGTGTGTGGCATTGACGGCTTGGTTGCTAAGTTCCCGGTTCTGGCTGCGGCAGAGCGGGGTTCCATCCCCACCCTCACATCGATGCCCGGTGCCCGACAGTGGAGTGAGTCCAGCGTCTCCTCCCAGGGTTTACCAGAGATAACACTGGGGGGTTATGAAACAGAAATTGCAACAAATTTTACTGTGAAATTGGGTTAGGGTTCTCCCAGCCGTTAGGGTAGGGGTAGGGGTAGGGGTTGGGGTTCTCTCCAGCTTTGAGGAACGGGAAGGTTTTCTGGACTGAAGGTGCTGTGGTGCGCCAGCGTCCATCGTCCATCGTCCATGCTGCTGAGGAGATGTTGAAGGACATAGAGGCAAATATATTACAAAAATAAATATATCATTATATTACATTAAAGGGGTTATATAGGTTAGGGTTATATATTATACAGGTTAGGGTTATATATTATATAGGTTAGGGTTATATATTATACAGGTTAGGGTTAGGGTTATATATTATACAGGCTAGGGTTAGGTTTATATATTATATAGGTTAGGGTTATATATTATACAGGTTAGGGTTAGGGTTATACATGCTAGGGTTATATATTATACAGGATAGGGTATATATTTATTTATTATATTTATTATATTTATTTATTTATTATATATTCAAGAATTTTATACACCTGGTCCAATCAATTAGATTGCTACGTTTTAACCCTAACCTCTAACCTTTAATCCCCTAACCAAATACGTGGTAAAATTTGTTCTAATTTCTGTTGCATCCAGTTGTATCTGTTGTTAACACCAGGCATCGATGTGAGGATGGGGATGGAACCCCGCTCTGCTGCAGCCAGAACCGGGAACTTAGCAACCAGGCCACTAATGCCACACGCACTGAGGACTGTTCTCTTGGTGTATTTGACTTCGTCATTAGAAGTTAGACCTGAAAACAGACTGTGTCGCATAAGGATCGAACTCACAACCTCCAGTATTCCAACCAGTTATCTACCACACTGAGCTAAAGCTGGGGAACGATAGTCTGGATGGGCGGGGGAAGAAGGTGGAAAAAGGGGGAGAAAGAGGGGAGAGGAAAAGAGGAGGAAAAGAAAGAAAAAGAGAGAAAGAGAGAGAAAGAGAGAAGAAAACACAATTCTGTAGCTCTTATTTTCACCCACATGGTGTTTTGAAGTCTTTATACACCATAGTATTTTTGTTAAAGAATAAAAACATTATTTTTTGTGCTTTTCGGGGGGAACAATACATGTCCACTTGAGAGGCAGTTCGAATCTCGTCTCCGGCAGGGTCGAAGTTTATAATATGCAGTAAAAAATAGTTTGTGTTGCTCGTGTAAACTTGAATTGACTCAAGATATAATTTTAATGCAAGACTTGTGCACTGCAACTAATACATTAATATTGAAAATCGTTCAGGTTTCCTTATACAGTCATATAACTGGTAGATTACTACAGATAAGAAATATACAAAACATTATCATCATCCATGATGATGTTTTGCATTATTATTATTGCATACATCCTCCTTATGACTGATTAATGAACTGTTAGGCAAGATAGGTCAAAATGTTAGTAGAATAAATCATAATGTACTAGAGAATAGTTGAGCAATATTGGGATGGACTTGCTGTGTGTAATTAGTTAAAAAAATAACCATAGGAATACACATGAATTGAGACAGTAATGATATTAAAGCTTTAACTTTATTGTCTTTGGGCCTGGAACACGTGAAACAACAAGAAGAAATAATTTGAAGAAGATAATACTATTCTTAATGTTTGTCATTGGGTCTGATTCCCTGCAACATCAGACAGAATGATTTACAGCACACAGATTCACCAGAAACTCCTTCAGCTCAGACTCCAGCGGGGCCTCCGGCAGTGACCAGCCCACTGTAGATTGCTGGGCCCTCTGTCAACGTCCAGCAGGTTTTGCCACAGGGCCACAATTGTGCTTCCCTTATAAAGAAACATGAAAAGAACAACAGAGACTGAATATTTATTCACACAACAGGCTTATGTGAGTAATTAATGAAATGAAAACAACAACATTGTCTTATTCTTTTTGGACGAAGCATGGTATTCCAAATTACAGATATTACTAACCTGCTGGTTGCTGAGAGTCATGGAGGTCTATGTCCTCAGTTCTACCAGGTGCTCTGCAAGGCTGTCAACCCGATCCATACCTGGCATACAATGCCCGTCCCCTAAACATACAATTTGTCATCAGTAAGCAAATAAACAGGATAAACTGCTGTGAAATTACACTACATGTAACATATAATGTCTTAATGTCCGTATGCTGTCTGTTGTATGTTAAATAGATTCGACCCAACTGTTACTATTGCTTTATTGTGAGGTTTATGTAAACATTACTTACCAACTGTATTTCTGCCACCTGAGACACCAGGTGAGGATTCAGACTGGACTGCAGGCTGAGCTTCTGGGGCAGAGGATGCAGGATGACTGACAGCCTGGAGAAGTCTAAACAGACATTGAAATAAAACTTATATGTAGAAACAATTTCACACATATGATAATTATGTTTCTTTTACCTTGAAGAACCTTGCAAACTACAGTCATGTTTATATAACTTTAGTATGAACATTTAATATAACGTTTATGATCATATAATCATGAATCATGAACATTAATATAACACAGCAGTTATCTGACAGTTACCTGTCTGAGCTAAAAACAGTGATTGTGATAGTAAACTTTGTTTCACAACGTTAAGAAGCTAAACAGTAGCAGTCATACTGTATATGTATATATAGCTTTAGTATTAACATAACGTTTATGATCATATAATCATTAATATAACACCACAGTTATCTCACCTGTCTGAGCTAAAAGAAGTGACTGTGGTAGTGGTAGTTTAACAACGCTGAGGAGCTCAAACAGTAGGAGTAACGTTACCTCTATGTAACTGTAACTGTAACTGTAACGTAGCCTCAGCATACTAATTAGAGCTCTAATTAGAGCTCTGAACAGATGATAAAGTGATTGGTAACTTATTCACCAAGTCTAGCTAACATAATTAAAGCCAGGCTAGCTTAGACAGAGTAACATTACAAACCCATTCATTGATTTCACAGCGACTCTTAATCAGCCCACATTAAAAAACGCCAGAAAGCTAAAACACGTTTAATCCGTATTGTCTAAGAGAATCCAATATCAATGTTACGTAATGTTAATAATGACATTTACCTGTCTTTAACTGAATATAATGTTAATAATGACATTTACCTGTCTTTAACTGAATATAATGTTAATAATGACATTTACCTGTCTTTAACTGAATATAATGTTAATAATGACATTTACCTGTCTTTACCTGAATATAATGTTAATAATGACATTTACCTGTCTTTAACTGAATATAATGTTAATAATGACATTTACCTGTCTTTACCTGAATATAATGTTAATAATGACATTTACCTGTCTTTAACTGAATATAATGTTAATAATGACATTTACCTGTCTTTACCTGAATATAATGTTAATAATGACATTTACCTGTCTTTAACTGAATATAATGTTAATAATGATATTTACCTGTCTTTACCTGAATATAATGTTAATAATGACATTTACCTGTCTTTAACTGAATATAATGTTAATAATGATATTTACCTGTCTTTACCTGAATATAATGTTAATAATGACATTTACCTGTCTTTACCTGAATAGGCAGTGAATAGTTCAAAAGTCCCTCCTCCGCATCGCGTCCGCTGGGACGGCTGTGATTGGCTATTCAAAAATGGATGACGATTCGTTACCTGAAAATGGAATCCACAGCTCCGATTGGCTGTATCCGCGGTGAAAATGGATGACGTCGGCAGTGAAAATGGAAAGCTGCCACATGATTTGTCGAGAGAAAATGGAAATCCTGGAAGCTGATTCGTCGGCAGACCCACTCTATCCCTCTCCCGCTGCCGCAAAACCAGATTTTGTTGTGTTTCTTTTTGTATTTGACTTCTGCATTTGAAGTTCGCCCTCAAAACTCACTGTGTCACATAAGGATTGAACAATCAACCTATTCTATTCTAACCTGCTATCTACCACACTGAGCTATTTCACAAGTCATATTTAGAATGTCAAATGAAAACAACAAAAAAGTCCCAAAAAGTCATGTAGAAAAAAGAGGAGTAATAGTATAGCATGTAAAAAAAAATCATATGTTGAAAAAGAAGTCGTATGTTGAAAAAAGTTAGAAAAAAGTCATAGTATAGCTAAGACTTTTTCAAAACATTTTTTGACATACTAAATACTACATATACTATGACTTTTTTTCATGAAAGTCTCTAAAATGAGTCGCACGGCTAAAAAAACGTACAGTGTACGCCCGGCTTTATCCAACTGACTGTAATGAGGCTGAAGGAAAGAGGGAGAAGGGTGGTAACAACATTCCTTGACCCGTTAACTTATGGTGACATGTATATATTATGGCGAGCGTGAGATATTTTGTTAAATGAAGGTCATGTATCCCTTTTTTTAAATATCGGCATACCTGTAGACACGGCCTAAGAGTGTTACTAAGAACATACCGTCTCATCAGGCCAACGAACACGAGAAGGAGGGGGAAAAGAAAAGATAGAGCATAACTACTATTTAGTTTTTTTATTGAATAAGAAGAAATAATAAAGTACAAAATCTGAATACATGGTGGTGAAAGTACAAACAAATACAGAACAAAAACATGTTAGTTGTGTGATTATATGTATAAAAAGACAGTAATGTAATGACTGTAATGAGCAAGAGTTCTGATGATTGGTATCTGAACCAGTTGTGATGGGACTGGTAAAAAAAAAAGGGAAGAAGAAGAGCGTGGTGGAGATATAATATACAGAAATGCACATTGTAATCAGTAAAACAGTTGGGAACTACAACTAGATCAGCAAACACATGTTCCCCTCCGACAGCAAAGCAGCTAAATAATCTGTTATCATATAGAAATCTTCCAGCTTTTCCAGGTCACAGTTTAAACTTTGAGCTCTGCCTCTCTGTGATCCCATCATGCACTCTGATTTAAAGTTAACAGGGAGTCGGTGTCTTTACAGTGAAATTACTTTCATACCAACGCTTTATCAAATGCAACGCCTCCTGTGATCATCAGAGTTTGTTGACGGTGCTGTACAATGCAGCTGGATCCTCTCCAGTGTCCTGACCTCTGGTTCTGAGAACAAAAACAAGTGATTCTGAAGATACAGGATAAAATAATATCATTCTCATCAGATCCCAACAGTGATAATATGAATGTAGAAGCTATGAATGTATTTGGTACCACGTGATGTGTCATTTTAATCTGGTAGAGAGGCTGATGTTCCTGTGTGAGGAGCTGCTCACCTCAGGGCAGTACTGGCACCGTTGAACCTGACAGCAGCGTACTCAACGACTTCCTGTCGCTCCGTGAGTCTGAGGTGCTGAGCTGGTCTGATGTTGGAGTAGAGAGGATCTGTCTGCTCGTTGGAGAACTGGACGCTGGCATACTGAAGGTCACCCTGCTCCTCCAGCTGTCCCTGATCAGCCCTCTTTTTTCTAGTTAGGATAATTAAATAAATAAATAAATGATTGAATGTTTTAGTTCTGACAAACTGACTTTTGATGATTTAACCAACAACGGTTCAGTGAAACAGAACTGCTCACCTGATCCACAGGAAGACAGAGAGGGATATGACAGCCAGGAGAACAACAGGGATTGTTCCAGCAGCTGCTAATGCTCCTGATGAATAGTGATCTAAAGAAAACACAGACAGTTAATTAGGGTGTTACAGCATGTTTGGACCCAATCGATAATCGATTAATCGTGATTAAATATTTGAATGGACTGACAGCCCTAATGGGAGACAGGGTTGGTGTGATGAGTATGTCAGAGCTTTTCTCATAATGAGAGCAGCTCTCTCTTCACCACAAGTACATCCAAAGGCCGGCATTACTCATCAGTTTTAGGCCCACTGGTGTCCAAGGTCTAATGAAGCTAAAAGGACAATGTCATCTGCAAACAGGAGAAACGCCACCTAACATCCCAATAAATGTGAACCTTGATATTCTGTTCTCAAGTAGCCGAGAAGACACTGAAGGCCACAGAGGACGTGACTGACATGAGCCAAACAATACAGACACAACTCTCGCTCTGAGATTGCTGAACCTCAAACTGGAACAAAACCCCCCACAGAAACATAAGGGAACACTTTCTTCAACCTATGAAAAAACTATGACCACCGTTCCACATCCAAAATGAAAACTGGACTGTTCTTCCTGGATCTGAGGTTCATCTCTAGTTCTCTTTCTTGGATCTTGGTATCAACTTTTCCAGGGAAGTCTGACTCCCAGATAACTGGAACACACACCTCCTATCCAGATGATGCGACTGTGAGATTAAGAAGCTTATCAAAGTGCTTCTTCTCCCTAATAACAATATTAAGGTCAACAATTTATTCACTGAAAACAGGAATGCAACACTAACCTGCTACAATAATCAGATGTAAGGTGGAGTTATGACGTCCTCTGTTGTTCTGGGCTTCACAGTAATAATCCCCACTGTGTTCAGCTCTGAAGTCAGTGATGGTGAAGATCTGTCCTGATGCTTCTGGTGAGTCTTCATTCTCCTTGTACCAGGTGTATCTAGCTGCTGGGTTAGCATCACTGCTACAGGTCAGATTCACTGAACTGCCCTCCACTATCTCACCAGAGGGACTCACTGACACTGAGGGACGCTTTGGAGCATCTGGAAGAGATGAAATAAATTAACAAAAATGAGGATCTTTGGTGCTGAGTCATAGTTGTACTCAGTGAACTACAGCAGCAGACTGTGAAAAAGGTGTCATTAGTTGCATGAAGCTTTTTAAATTAGCTGTGTTTTACTCACATTTCACATCAATAAAGATGTATTTAGATTTTGTCCTCTTCCTCAGCCTGTTCTCAGCTGTACAGTAATACTGTCCAGAGTCAGAGGACCGGATGGAGCTGAAGACGAGCTGTGGTTCTTTACTGACAAGACGAAGACCTTGATATCCATCCTCCTTGCACCAGGTGTATTTAGCTACTGGGTTAGCATCACTGCTACAGGTCAGAGTCACTGAACTGCCCTCCACTATCTCACCAGAGGGACTCACTGACACTGAGGGACGCTTTGGAGGATCTGGAGGAGATGAAATAAATGAAAGAAAATGAGGATCTTTGGTGCTGAGTCATAGTTGTGTGTGTGGAGCATCTGAATCCTGAAAGGAGATTTTGTGACTGAACTGTGGCAGAGCTGAAGAAAGCAGGTATGATTAGTAAAGTTGTTTACTGAACTTCACACTTTTAAAGTTGTTTAAAATGTGTTGTAAATACTGGGCTGATCAGCAATGTAATATCAATAACTACATAGACCCAACTCTGCTTATCGATAGTCAATCAAGACCATCACTCCACACAAGCTAAGAAATCCATAGACTTCATATCTCCTTTATGTTTTGACATGTAATAATATTTTCCCAGTTAATTTCTGGTACTGGAGACAGGGTCGGTAACAGGACAGAAACCTGAGGTGGTTATCTGGATTACTGATGTTTGAATCCTCTGAACATCTGTGCAGATGTGGGAGCCAGCTGTAAATAAAACTGCCTTTTCATCATCTACTGTAGCTGCTCAGTGAACTACAGCAGCAGACTGTGAAAAAGGTGTCATTAGTTGCATGAAGCTTTTTAAATTAGCTGTGTTTTACTCACATTTCACTGTAATAGAGATGTATGCTGACCATGTGTACCTCAGCTTGTTCTCAGCTAAGCAGTAATACCGTCCAGAGTCAGAGGACTGGATGGGGCTGAAGACAAGCTGTGGTTCTTTACTGACAAGATGAAGGTCTTGATTTCCATCCTTGTACCAGGTGTATCTAGCTGCTGGATTAGCATCACTGCTACAGGTCAGAGTCACTGAACCGCCCTCCACTATCTCACCAGAGGGACTCACCGACACTGAGGGACGCTTTGGAGCATCTGGAGGATGTATTACAGTTTTTCTCAATTGTTTACACACAAATACTGGTACTTGACACACAATGACCACAACATGTAACTCATGCACCAACCAAGATGAGTTTTAATGGAACATAATTTAAATGGACAATAGTTCATACAAACACCAAGTGGGTGGTGGAACTTGATCTCCTCCTGTACTACCAACTACATGGCGTCCTGTTACCTTGGATACTAGTTTTCCTGATGCAGTGGAGTAAACACACACTGAAGGACAGTGGTCATCTGTTCTCATTCTCATTTATGAAGCTTCCTTCATAATTTTCATATATTTATATATATATATTATCCAATTCTGATTCCAATCAATCACCAAACACCACTGAGTTACATGCAGTTAAGGTTCAGTACAAACAAGCCTCCACCAGATGGTGTTATATCAGTGGAAGACTGGAAGTAAACTCACACACTGAAGGAGAGGGGAAGGCCTCAGATCCTCTTACAGCACAAGAAAAGATGTCTGCAAGATTATGGTAGCCTGAATAAGAAGCAGACGTTTGTCCCCTAATTTTCTGTCCATTCTTGTACCAGACATAGTTGACAGGATGACGACAGCTGCTCTGACACTTCAGCTCTGTCCTGCTATTAGATTCGTGAATATCTGATCTGCTCACCTTCACCTGGAGATCTGAATATGTGAGTAAGAAACAGAAGTCTTCATTTCAGACTGAACTGTCAACATATAACCAAACAGATTCAAGTAACCTTCATGAGATGTTGAACACTTGGCACTAAATGAATAAATATTCAGAAGGAAATGTTACCTGTGACAGACAGAGAGACTCCAGGTGAACCAAAATAACTCCCACCTGGTTGGTTTGTTATGAACCTGAACTTGTACTCAGCTGAGTCGCTCTCTCTCAGGTCTGTGATTCTCAGAGAGCAGTCGTTGTTTTCACAGCGATGCTGCACACGACGTGAATACGCCCGGTCCGTTTTCAGATCCACATAATCTTTAGTAAACCAGAATGTTTTCTGAACTCTAGTATCATAGTCATTTATTCTGGATGGGTATGTGTAGCTGCAGCGTATGTTCACTGTTGATCCTTTTAAGGCACAGATCTCAGTAGAAGTGTAAGTCACTCCCCAGCCATCATCCTGACCCTGTATCACTGTAACACAGAGCACATCAGGAATCACAATCAGAAGTTAGTTAACAGTCAGTTTATAAGACAAAGTGGATCATATATCTCAGATTGTTAAACATGGCAACGTCATGTCTGACCTGGTCACCCTTGAGAAGGGTGTTCCGCAAGGATCGGTCTTGGAACCTTTGCTTTTCCTAGTTTATGTTAATAACATCTGTGAGAAGCTCAGATTCTGTAAGTACCATCTCTATGCAGATGACACAGTCATGTACTCCTGTGCCCCCACTGCAGACACAGCATTTTCTAATCTGCAGACTGACTTTAACACCCTGCAACATGCTCTGTTGGATCTGAAATTGTTTTTAAACTCAACCAAAACTAAAACTACGATTTTCTCTCCTGGGCAAACAGAAGTTCTAAACTTTTCTATTAACACTCTAGATGGTGTCTCTATTCAGTCTGTTGACAATTACAAATACTTGGGAAATTAGATGGACAAAAGTCTAAATTTTAAACGCCATATTGACCATCTAGCAAAGAAATTAAAATTCACACTGGGTTTTCTGTTCAGGCTAAAGTCCTGTTGTTCCACGGCATCAAGAAAACGCTTAGTTGCCGGCCTTTTCTTGACTCAGATTGACTTTGGTGATACTATTGACAGGTTTGCCTCACCGTCCACTTTGTCCAAACCTGACCCCCTGTATCACTCAGCTCTGAGGTATGTCACTAATTCTAAAAGATGTCAACAAAGAGCCTGAAAAATGCATCTTATAGACATTTTACACACTTTTCTGGGATAAAGCAGAAGTGCAGTAGCACATAAAATATATAACTCTTATTAAATTTAATCAATTACTTTGACATTATTTCCAGAGGGAACACAGGCATAGAGGAGTCCAAAAACAACTTTACTCAGTTATAACCAGTCAGTACAAAGGAAGAGTGGAAGATGTATATTAATATACATAAATAATGAATGATGAGGGATTATATTAATTATTAGAGAGTCTGAGCTTCTCTTGGTTAGTTGCCTCTCTGTGGTCGGGTTGCTCAAGTGAGAAAACTAAGAATAAAAGCAGAACACTGAGGTGTAGGAAACTGTTTAGAGCAGCTATGATATGAAGACCAGATAAAAGTGGATGACTGCTATCAGCACAGAGCACGGAAACATCACACTGAGGTCAGAGAGAGCAGAAGGAACTAGCAGGGTTTGGTGCAGATGTGTGATGAATAAAGAGAAGTTAAGTGATGACTTCACTGTGAGACCAATATCCCTCCACAAAACTAATAAAAAGTGATAAAAGTAGCTGCAGGTAGAAACTAATCCTCGGCCACATATGAGTTGTGTATTTTTATTATATGTATTTGTTATTATTATTAATTTTGGTGTGTGACCCAGACTAACATGGTGAGGGCTGGTGGTTCTTTTTTTTATTTCCTGTTACAGACGCTTTACCGCGTTCTGCATTTGGTGACCTGAATTTGACAGAAAACACAATATAAAGATTTTAAAAAAATATGCATATATATATATACATATATATATATGTATATATATATATGTATATATACACACACATCTGGGGAGTTTCCACGACTGTACACAAAATATATTTAGTTTAACATTTAGTATAAAACTTCAGGGAAGTTTTCCTTTCACACAACTCTGATCTACTTCTTTCCACCTGTGACCTTCAGCCTTCTTTTCCAAGTCCCACATTTGCCCAGATTCCCCTCTTTGAATGTGATGAATGGAACTGTAGATGTACAGTACCTGACACAGAGAGAAGGAAGACAGCTAATCCACTCGCTGCTGCAGTGAAACTCATAGCTGCTCCTCTCGTCTCTCTGTGGGTGAGACAATAAAACATGTACGCAGATAAAATAATGTACACAGGAGGTATACAGCATCAGTCACATCAATAAACTAATACTAAAATATATATAATAATAATAATATAAAATAAACTGCTTCTACTTACATTGAAGAAGAACGTCGTCTTTAAAGATGTCTTTCCTCGGTTGTGAATAAGCAGAAGACAGATATCAGGCTGCTTCCTCTTTTGATTATTAATATGCACGATGAGCTAAATACCAGGAAATACACACATTGATTAGCATATATATATATATATATATATATATGCTAATCAACACACACACATATATATATATATATATATATATATGTAAAACAACACAACTTTTGTATGTTTTACAGACTTTAAACTTACGAGCATCACTTCAAGTGATGAATCAAACCAATTGTTAAAGCTTTAATTAACCAAATATTAAAGATAATAAGTTAAACTTACTAATTTAATAAGTTCAACTGATTATGACCAGAGGATGATATCAGTGTGACCTGAAAGATAATCTTTTATTCCATAACCAACTCTGTTTAATCATCTATTAACAGGATTAATAACGCTCATTAAAAACACTGTAAATGAAAAATACCCATTAATATGTTTTAGGAAGAGTGTTGCCAAACACTGACCTATCAGACCAAACAGAAGTCAGAGGGACGATAACAAAGATACGGTTTCATTCTCTTGACTATCAATATCAGGATGTCAGAGTTGATCTGCTGTCAGTAAACTCTTTATGGACATCTAGTGGCAGCAGAGTGGAATTAACACTAGATCTGAGAATGCAGGTTCTCAGAGGAGGAAGAAGTACTCACATATTTTACTTCAGTAAAACTAACAATACCACAGTGTGAGAAAATATGAGCATCAAAATATACTCAAAGGGCCAAAAGTTAACGTATTAATTTCACAGACTGGCCTGTTTCATAATCATATATATTATATTATTGGATTATAATTAGTAATGCATGAATGTGTACATTAATATTGCAGCTGGTAAAAGTTGGGTTGATTTTAATTACTTTACAGTAATATATATACTGCTGTGTACATGTTGCTTTACCTTTAATAATATATCATAATTTAAAGGTCCCATATTGTAAAAAGTGAGATTTTCATGTCTTTTATATTATAAAGCAGCTTTAAGTGCTTTATAAATACTGTTAAATTATCAAAACGCTCAATATACGGAGAAACACACAGAAATTGTGCATTTGAAACAAGCCGTTAGGATTTCTGTCCATTTGTGATGTCACAAATATACAATATTTACACGGTTTTAAACGTAAACATTCTAAATGTGTCCCGGTTTATTTTCTGTTGCACTGTATGTGAATAACATCAGCTGACAGGAAGTAAACATGGACCCAAACTGTTGCATAGCAACGCAATTCTGTTGCAATTCCTTTGAAATGCACCAAAACGGAGCGTTTCAGTCAGAGGGTGAATACAGGTATATTCAGGCAGACAGTATGAGGAAAATAAAGGTTTTTATTTTAACATTACAGCATGTAAACATGTTCTAGTAGAAACACAAAATACAAGTATGAACCTGAAGATGAGCACGATATGGGACCTTTAATAGCTGGTGAATAAAATGATATTCTGAAAAATGAACAGAAAAGCTGAAATCTAAATGTTTCGGTCCACTAATGTTTCCAACTACAGAGTTGTCCAACAGCTGCTTCACTTGTTGTAGAAGCTGGCTGTTCATTTGGATCAGACACAGGAACACTTGGAGAGTGTCACATCTAACAAAGTGTGCTACTACTGGGTTTATGTTTCATCTCAAGGTGTGTAAATCTAAACAGCACATGGAGTAAAATGTCATACTTTCACTTCACCGTCTCTGTTTTGAACAGACTTTATTGGCTCCGTCAGCCAGGACAGCTGCAAACCCAGAAGATCATCAGGACCTTTCAAATCTTACTTATTATGTACAATTTCAAAATGACATTTGCAAAACAACTTTAACCCTCAACTTGTGTAATATAACTAACTCTACAGGAAAGATAAGCTGACATAGTTTAAGCAGTAAGTTATAAGTCAGTAAGTCACACAGGACCTGACTATGAGCTGATCTAAAGAATAAATCATGTCTGACACCTCGACATGATTCAGTTCAAGCTGCCGACACCACGTTCTTCTTCTAAACGTTCTGCTACCTGCTGCTGCTACTGAAAGCTGACAAAGACTAAATGTACCCCACACACACACACACACCCACACACACACGCACACACACACACACACACCCACAGCCTCGCTCTCCACAGTGATATTTCAACGTCCTACTACTTTGTTTCCATCAGGTGAGTCCAGCCTCTGGTTCAACTGCATCTAAAGAAAATCACAGAGAACTTGTGTAAAGTGATTGTTGGAACTGGGACTATAAATCTGAAGTCAGCCTGTTTTATTGGATGCATCAGGAGGCTTTAGACTCACAAGTCTCTAAACGCTTTGCTCAACCAGAGACTGAAGACCATCTCCATGATTTCATTACTAAAACTGGGTTGAACACGTTATAGAGTTAAATATAACAAGCCAAAGTCTTCAGGGTGGGAGGGCTGTCCTCAGACAAAGAAATTCTTAGTCGACTAACACTCGTAGGATTTTGTTGACTCATGGATTAGTTGATTTAATCCACAGATCTGTAAAACTGAGTTCTCCACAAAGAATCACACAGAAGCTCCACTTTAAATCTGATGTTTAGCAGAGATGTGCTCTGGTTTCTGAGAAATAACTCATTCAGCATGAAAAAAGCATTAAAAAAGACATTTTAGTGGCCGAAGACCAAAACGAGTGATTAGTGGACTAATTGAATAAGAGGGGCGGTGACATGCAGAAGTTGTGTGCTTGTAAACTCTGTCGTAGTAGAAACACATGCACAGAGCTGTTGCTGCTACAGCTGCTCTGCTAACGTGCTAACAGACACATACAGACGATTCACTCACTGTTGCTGCTGTTCAACGTTTAAATCATAAAACTCTGTGGGAGCTTTCCTCCCGCCGGTAAACGGCTCCAGAATGTGACTCACGGTCGCAGCTTTTATTCCTTTCGTCTGTCCGGCTGCTGAGCGGTAGCTCTTCCCCTCTGCTTCATGCATTATAGCAGTGGTTCTCAACCTCTCTCATGTCAACGACCCCTAGATTGATACGCATTAGGTCACGGACCCCCATTTGATAAGATTTGACTTCAGGGACCTCCATCTGAAAAGATCTTGGTTGTTAGAGATGATTCAGACCAGAATTCTATAGTTGACAACTACAGTTGAGGAGATAACCGTAGAGGAACAGTCACTCTTATGACTCTTACTCACTTCTAGACTGAATTCATTATTGAAAATAAACTATTCCCCTTTTTCTGGGGACCCCCCGGAACTCCCTCAAGGAATTTGAGAACCACGGCATTACAGGATGACTCAGCCGCAGTCAGCGAAGAAAACCCCCTCAAAGTGTGTTGATGTTTGTGGCCAAACATATTTATCAGTTCAAAACCAACTCCGTCTTCACTATGGAGGAGAATGGGAGGAGGGCAACGTCTACGGTAAGACGCGTCCTAGACGACGTCGACCAATAACAGCGTGTTCTCCCCACGTGGCCACCCTGTACGTCCCCACGCATGTAGTTAAACGGTTGTGATTGGCCTGTCTGAAGGACATGTAGGGGACGTAGGTTTGTTAGCGGCCGTTCACGTGAGAAGGTTCTATCTGCGGTCTGGCAGGCTACACGACACGCCCACTTTACTACACGACACCCCCCCTGAGATAACGTCTGGGATTAACATACTTATTTAAACCCAGACCAGAATGTTTTCCTAAACCTAACCAAGTAGTTTCAGCACCTAAATGTTTTGGTGCCTACACCCAACCAAACCGGGACTGATGGAGGGAGTGTCATGTAGTACTGGAGACCCGCAGATAGACATACTTTGTTCTCACCGCCGTTCTACCAACACATTTTCTTTCTTTCTAAATCTCCAGAGGATCGGTAGGAGGACATCTCCGATCAGACTAGGAGGTCTAACCTGATTGGACTTCACACCAGGTCTTCCTGCTCCTCTCTGTCTTCTGTCTGTGCTGCAGCGTCTGAGATGTTCTCATACGCAGGACAAGAGTCTAACTGATGGGGAGAGACGACAACATGACGCTCAATGGACTTCATTCATGAAACCTGCATATATTAACATTTGATCATCATGTTTTAATGTAAAGAATTTGATGAAATTGTGTTATGGCCAAATGCATTACTGGTTTCTACTCAGCAAGTTGTATTTTAAACTTAAATTCACTTCACACCTTCACTTTCTAGATCATTCATGAGCCAAGTTATTATAAATAGTTCTGTCAATAGCACGTCTCTCTCTCTCTCTCTCTCTCTCTCTCTCTCTCTCTCTCTCTCTCTCTCTCTTTCTCTCTCTCTCTTTCTCTCTCTCTCTCTCACTCTCTCTCTCACTCTCTCTCTCTCACCTCTATCTCTTCAGGTTCATGTGGTTCAGTGGTGGAGCTCAGAGTTATCTTCTTCCTGGATTGAGTCCAACAACAACAACAAACACAGAATGTGACATCATGAAATTCATGACACTAAAACTAAAGGAAGTTAGAGAAAGAAAAGAAAAGAGCGGTGACTGAACTGATGGATTTTTATTGTTGTACCTCGTCCACAGACTCAGGAGAAGCAGAGGAATCAGCATCAAGACCACCAGAGTCGACCTGATGATATTCATCATCATTGTTGGATCCCCTAGAAAGAGACACAGATATGTGATTCACCTCACTGGTATTAGACTGATACATCACTTTACCAGGTGATAGTGTCTGTTAGTCAGTCAGTCAGTGTCATCAACCTCTGACATGATGGAGGTTCCTCCCTGAACACAGCTACAGAAAAACAGTGTGTAAATGCAGACAGAGAGTTTGATCTTCTCTGCACCAGTTATGGGTTGTTGCATATTAACATGTGAATCAGTTCTAGTGCAGTAAACAGGTGAATGTGGAGAACTAACCTGCAACAGTCAGATGTAAGGTGGAGTTATGACGTCCTCTGTTGTTCTGGGCTTCACAGTAATAATTCCTAATGTGTTCAGCTCTGAAGTCAGTGATGGTGAAGATCTGTCCTGATGCTTCTGGTGAGTCTTCATTCTCCTTGTACCAGGTGTAGTTAGCTGCTGGGTTAGCATCACTGCTACAGGTCAGATTCACTGAACTGCCCTCCACTATCTCACCAGAGGGACTCACTGACACTGAGGGATGCTTTGGACCATCTGGAGGAGATTTAAAGAGACTCATATCATTCACATCAGATGATGATGTAGCATATCCTTTAGATGGAATCTTTTTTGAGCTATTGTTCTCTGTCTGACCATGGCTAGCAGTAAAATCACATCACTTCTCTGATGATTGTCAGTTAGAGTTCTGTACCAAAGAAATAACATGTGAACCAGGTACACTGTGGCTAAATGGCACATGTCCCTTACTGCCGGGTCACCAGGACACCAGATTAGCTTGTTTTGTACTCACACTGGACATCTACTGATAGAGACGTGGAGTTGATCTCTCCATGTTGATTGTCAGACTTGCAGTAATAGATCCCTCTGTCCTCAGAGCTGATGGAGGTGAAATGATAGATGCCTTCTGGTCCCTGAAGCAGTGTTTGGTTCTCCTTGTACCAGGTGTAGTCAGCTGCTGGGTTAGCATCACTGCTACAGGTCAGATTCACTGAACTGCCCTCCACTATCTCACCAGAGGGACTCACTGACACTGAGGGAAGCTTTGGAGCATCTGGAAGATGTATTAGCAAATTATTATGAATAGTATTTAAATAAGAAGCGATGTGGCAGCATCTGAAACTGGATGTCTGATGGTTCTGATGGTTTAGAGGCAAATCTGGTGCCCAATAGTGAACAACACTACTTTAATATGTATTGCTTAAAGGTTTCACTCACACTTCACGTCAACAGACATGTATCCAGATGTCCTCCCAAGTTCATTCTCAGCTAAACAGTAATACTTTCCAGAGTCAGAGGACTGGATGGAGCTGAAGATGAGCTGTGGTTCTTCACGGAGAGGTTTGAAGTTTCCATTCTCCTTGTACCAGGTGTAGTCAGCTGCTGGGTTAGCATCACTGCTACAGGTCAGAGTCACTGAACTGCCCTCCACTATCTCACCAGAGGAACTCACTGACACTGAGGGAAGCTTTGGAGGATCTGGAGAACAGTAAATAGATATTTATATTAGCATGCATGATACAGACAGACTTTTGCATAATAAGCCTTGTTAAGCATGTGACTTCTTCAACACTGGTTATATATAAATTGAAGTGAAGACATGAGTCTTACACGATACATGGCATGTTGTATGTTTGCTTGTTGCATGGTTGTGTAGAGAAAGACAGATTTCATTAACTTTTGCACAAACATTAAGCACTTCCATATCATGAGAAATAAGATATATTTGCTTATTACACTTACATCACTTTCATTTAGTTTTGATCGCAAAGAAATCATAACATTTCTAACTTGTTTTTTTCATGAATATTTTAACACAGAACGCAAATATTTCGCGGCAAAAAAAGCAACATACGGATTTCAGAACAAGGTCGATTACTGTCAGCTAACGCACCGCGAATAAAGGCAACAGCTAATCAAGTTGTGCAGAACGAGTTGAGTTGCTCCTATATTTATGAAACAACCATCTGGAGGAGAAGTGGTAGCATAAATTAACTTTAAAAGGAGGATGTGTTACTTTAGTGCCACATATATTTAAATAATTGTCACAATTTGTACGACAATCAATGCAGACTAAAGTTTCCCCTCAAACATCTACTACAGACTGTCTGAACAAAATGACAAAAACAAGCTTTTACACTCACATTTCACATTAATAGAGATGTATTCAGACGTCCTCTCTCCCAGCTCATTCTCCGCTGTACAGTAATAATCTCCAGAGTCAGAGGACTGGATGGGGCTGAAGAGGAGCTGTGGTTCTTCACGGAGAGGTTTGAGGTTTCCATTCTTGTACCAGGTGTAGTCAGCTGCTGGGTTAGCATCACTGCTACAGGTCAGAGTCACTGAACTGCCCTCCACTATCTCACCAGAGGGACTCACTGACACTGAGGGACGCTTTGGAGGATCTGGAGGAGAAAACATGAACAATAACAAAAAGTTAAAGAAGTGATAAAATGGAACAACCCATCGAGTGTCCTGAAAGAGGAGCGGCTCTGTACGGCGTTTTGTGTAAGAACGGTAAAAGCAGAAATAAGTTCAGCCACTTGTGAGATTTAATGATTCAACAGCAATCCATCCAAACCATCCAGGTCAAACAAACACAGGACTTTCAATCAGATGCCAGTTGTTTGTGGCTGAGTGAGTCTTTAGTCAAGTTAACGTCAATCACAATCGTTTCCTAACCCTACCTAAGTGGTTTTGTTGCCTAAACCTAACTTCCTGTGGATACGGAAGTTTATTTTGAAAAGACACTATGCATGTAATGAGCGTATATTGTGACATGACGTTCCTGACTGCCGCTAGAGGGGTAACTAGAGCATCATAGTTGGAAGCGTAATGGTGTGTCCACACAGGAAACGTCAGGAGCGCGTGGCGGCTGCGGAACCTGTTGTTTTTTATTTTGGTGTCTATGTTAACAGGTTAGAGCAGCCGGCTCGGCTGTCAGCTGCGTCTCTCCCAGAGATTCGAGGTCTCGCCTATTTTTAACGCGCACGATTCACAGCAACAACAGACAGTGAAAGTGATCTATTGACTGTATAATGACATCATACCAGCAACATTACTACAGTTTCAATGTCTGCATCTGTAGAATATGTCACGGACATGAAAAAAAAGGGAAGATTTATTGTTAAATCAACACTTCCTGCTTTCATTTCAAAATAAAAGCTCTCAAGCGCTTTTTCTGTGGACAGAATTCCTTCATTTGTTAACACGAGGCTTTCATTCAGAAATATTTGCAGGACAGTGTTGTAGAACATGCAGTGACTTGTAGAATAAAGTACATAAAGTACGGGGTTTTAATTGTGGATTATTACTACTATTTACAAATTACCACATGTTTCTTAACCTTTGTCTGTCTAAAATAAATATAAATGACATTTATAATGAAATGAAATGGCCATTATGAAAGGCAAACTCTATGTAGAAAGAAAGGGATGGCAGCAGAAGCAGAAATGCAGCAGAAACGCAGCCGGCGTGGACACCATATGCGTGAAACACGCAGCCGTTCAGCGAGGCAGCTGCTTACGTTCCCTGTGTGGACAAAGCGTCCGGCCACTGACCAAATGTCGGCATTTGACGAATTGGGAGTGAGAATGTGTTGAAATGTGAGCTCAAATATTAGACGTGAAGTGGATAGTGATTCCCTCCTGAACTTACACACTAGGGGAGAGCGGTACTCCTCATGTCCTCTAACAGCACAGGAATACCTGCTGTTATCGTCAACAGAGACTCTGTGAGAAGACGTTTCTTCATCTATTTCCTGTCCATTATTGTACCAGACATATGAAGAATGATCAGCTACATCACAGCTGCTCTGACACTTCAGCTCTGCCTGGTTCAATGATCTCCCCACCTGCACCTGGAGGTCTGGATGGATCAAGAAAGAGTAGAGATGTCATTTCAAAACAAACCATTAAATGACATGCATGTAAACATATACACACACACACACACACCAGTGTTTCCTAGACGCTGAACAATTGGAACCAAATATTCAAATGAAAATGTTACCTGTAACAGACAAAGTGACTCCAGGTGAGCCAGTTAAACGTCCACCTGGTTGGTTTGTTATGAACCTGAACTTGTACTCAGCTGAGTCGCTCTCTCTCAGGTCTGTGATTCTCAGAGTGCAGTCGTTGTTTTCACAGCGATGCTGCACACGACGTGAATACGCCCGGTCTGTTCTCAGATCCACATCATCTTTAGTAAACCAGAATGTTCTCTTAACTCTAGTGTCACGGTCATCTCCTCTGGATGGGTATGTGTAGCTGCAGCGTATGTTCACTGTTGATCCCTTAAAGGCACAGATCTCAGTAGAAGTGTAAGTCACTCCCCAGCCATCATCCTGACCCTGTATCACTGTAACACAGAGCACATCAGGAACCACAATCAGACTCGGAACATGGAGGTTCTTCAATATGGAAACCTGCTGGATGACTGAAATACATTTACCAAAACTACTCGGCTTTAAAACTTCTCACTGCAAAGACAAAGATGTCTGACGTCAACAGGCTACTGGGGGAATGTTTCTCTCTACGGTCATTTATGTTTTATGCACTTTGAAGCTGTTATTTCTGCATAAAGCCACGGTGAACACAGGCTTGGAGAGGTCCGAAGACAAAGTGTTTGCTTAGTGATCAGGAATACATTGAACCTGTGAATCTTACTGCAGCTTTAAAGGTGCTAAATTCAATATACAGAGCATTAATATAGCACCAAACAACTCTTGACTATGTAAAGATACAGAGGAGTAATGTCTACCTGAGCAGAGAATTAAAGACCCCCTCCAGTGTATTTTGGCATTTCTGATATTTCATATTTATTTGAGTCATTTCCTGACTAAGTTGATTAGCCACACTGTTTGCCAAAATTCTTTTGACAAATAACTTAATTTTGTGCTCAAAGTAGGGATGCTAATTTTAAAAAAATGTCTTAACCGATAACCGACCCTCGTTAACCGATTATTAACCGTTAACCGACCAGATTTGTGCCTCGCGCCAGCTGCAGGAGCACAACAGACAATTGAGTCTCCAGTTCACCGTCCGGGAGCGTTAACTTAGCAGCCACGATGCTGCGTGTAGTGTCGCGGACACGCAGCCACTTTCCCAGTAAAAGTCTCCACCGCACATTTAGTTTAGTTTAGCAGGTTGTCAGCTATGTGTCTGCCCGGTGTAAAGATAACGATTGCCCGCAAACAGTGTGTGTGTTTGTGCTACGTTAGCAGCTCTAGCATTGCCGGAGGCTTCGTGTTTGCCGCCGCTGCACACACATAGAGTCTGTCAGCGCGACGTAACTTTAACGAGTGTCTGTGTGTATGTTGACGGTGAGTGTGAGGTTGTTGGTGGCGTTCTAGCTGTGATCGTAGGTGTAGCAGTGTGTGTACAGTTTATTTGTCGGTGAATAAATGCTACGAAACTACAACTCCTCCGCTCCGCTCAAGCGAGCTGGAGAGACCAGAGCTCTTAAGGCGGACTGTTAAGGTGGACCAGCTTTTCTCCTTAAAGAGACGAGACGTTCCTCTGAGTCGTTAATTAATTATCAATATTTCTTTTAACCGTTTCAACCGATAGCGTTAATCGGTTAAAATGCTTAATGACCGTTAATGGTTAAACGGTTAATTGTTAACATCCCTAGCTCAAAGTTAGAAAAAATAAGGTTGTTGGTAAAATGGGAATATGACGTCTGACTGTAGTAGAAGCTGCAGGTCAAAGGTCATCCTCCAAGCTGCAGGTCAAAGGTCATCCTCCAAGCTGCAGGCGCTCTCATGCTAGTTTGAGTCTGAGCAGCTGCAAACCGATAAATCTGTTTATCTGTCAGTTTGTGTTTCTAGGTTTCCAGGACCCGCTGCACCAGGAGGAACCCAGGGCCCGCTGCACCGGGAGGAACCCATGGCCCGCTGCACCAGGGGGAACCCAGGGCCCGCTGCACCAGGAGGAACCCAGGGCCCGCTGCACCAGGGGGAACCCAGGACCCGCTGCACCAGGAGGAACCCAGGACCCTCTGCACCGGGAGGAACCCAGGGCCCGCTGCACCAGGAGGAACCCATGGCCCGCTGCACCAGGAGGAACCCAGGGCCCGCTGCACCAGGGGGAACCCAGGGCCCGCTGCACCGGGAGGAACCCAGGGCCCGCTGCACCGGCAGGAACCCAGGGCCCGCTGCACCGGCAGGAACCCAGGGCCCGCTGCACCGGGAGGAACCCAGGGCCCGCTGCATCAGGGTAAGGTTTGACAGTTGCTCTGAGGAGTTCATCCCGGTACATAACAGCAGTCAGGGTACCGTTGGCTATGACATGGAGGTCTTTGCGACCATCCAAGGATACAGTATGCCTCCCCAGACCATCACTGGCCCACCGCCAAACCGGTCATGCTGGATGATGTTGCAGGCAGCATAACGTCCACCACGGCGTCTCCAGACTCTTTCACGCCTGTCATGTGCTCAGCATGAACCTGCTCTCATCTGTGAAGAGAACGGGGCGCCAATGGTGGACCTGCCAATTCTGGTGTTGTTTGGCGAGTGACGATCGAGCTGCACGGTGCTGGGCTGTGAGCACAGGTCCCACTGGAGGACGTCGGGCCCTCATGCCACCCTCATGGAGTCTGTTTCTGCTGGAGGTCATTTTGTAGGGCTTTGGCAGTGCTCCTCCTGTTCCTCCTCGCACACAGGAGCAGATAGCGGTCCTGCTTCTGGGTCGATGCCGAACCACATGCAGAACCATTCCCTTTTTGGGGGTTGTCTTGCTGTTGCCTCTCCATTGTTGTCTCTTTCATTTCCACCAAATCAGCTGAAAGTGATTCACAATCACTTGTGCTTCCTAAACGGACAGATTGATATCCCTGAAGTTTAACTGATGACGGTGTTATACTGTGATGATCAGGTGTTGCTGAGCAGTGTATTTAGATAACTGAAGCAGATTACTGATAAACATACAGAGAAGCGAAACACCACAGCGACGTCTGCAAGTAACTAAATGATTTAACGAGGTTTGGTTCCTAATTTTCAGTTCTTGGTAGACGTTATCCTGTTCTCTAAAAAAGGATGTACATACATACATTTATAGATTTAAGTTACCGAATCCTTTAGATGAGCCAGTAACAGCTCCACTTATACAGTTACAGTTTTTCTGGCTCAATAGAAATCCTCATTTGTTCAAGCTAATTGCACGTGTTTTAGCACGTGTGCAAAAGAGTCAGTCCAATAACCACCTGCACACGTCTTACTGATCTAAACTGATGTGTCAACAGGAAGTAGAACAAAACAGAGATTTATATATCAGAAACATTTCCAGGGTTGACGTAGTGAAAAAACATGTGACACAATAACTGGTTTAGAAGCATGAATGAAGTGTTTTGGGTGAGTTACTACTAGGGATGCACCGATACCACTTTTTTTCAGACCAAGTACAAGTACTTACATTTGAGTACTCTCCGATACCGAGTACCGATACGAGTACTTCTCTGTGCCAAAAGACCCTCGTTAACAGCCAGCTGGAGGGTGTGAGCGACACACGGCGGGCTGGGGAGTCCCGCATACGAGGCGGTGTGCCGCGACCGGCTCTAGGTTGGCTTGGAAAGGCTCGGGGCGAAGGTGGCTCGCGGCCGCAGCTTTACAGCGCTCCCCGCCCAGACCTCGCTGTGGACAAAAGGGACAAAGGACAAAGGGCTCGCTGCGCCCTCTTTACCCGCCGGGGAGGCCCTCCTGCTCCCGGTGTGACCGTCGACCGGAGCGGACTGTCCTTAGTGCGCCCAAACCGCGTCGTGCCGCCAGATCTGGGCTCGGCCCATGTAAAAGGTGCCAGGGGTCTGCGACGATGTCGGCAACCCACCCGACCCGTCTTGAAACACGGACCAAGGAGTCTTAAGTCTAAGCGGGGTCGGGTGCACCACCGTAAAATGGTATCGGAGCTGTTTTGCGAGTACGAGTACATGAGCACAGTATCGGACCCGATACCCGATACTGGTATCGGGTATCGGTGCATCCCTAGTTACTACCTTTTGCAAACATGCAATAGAGTTGTGATGTCCCATCAAACAGTTGTGACTATTGCACTCACAGTTTAGAGGAAGTTAAGACTGTTTCAAAAACGGATAATAATAATCACAAATAGTTTTCTTAAAACAGTGTGTAGCTTGCTCTGAATAAGTGTGGCGTAAAGTGTAAATGTAGATATAGGTACAGTACCTGGCACAGAGATAAGGAAGATGACAAATCTACTCGCTGCTGCTGTTAAACTCATAGCTGCTCCTCTCGTCTCTCTGCAACTTCAGAGAAAATAAAACACATCAGCAGGTAACTCTTGTCTGCAAGAAAATATCAATAATATCAATAAACAAATATGCACTTTCGTCTTTAAAGATAATGTTCCTCTGCGGTCGGCACATTAAGTAGAAGTGAGAAGTTTTAAATGAGACCGACTTCCTTCCTCTTATCATTATAGTATGCATGAAGTCAGTAACTGTCTGATTGGAGAAGAAAACAACCTGTTTAAACTTGGAAACAAGTGGGAGTTTTCTCACTGAAACTGGGTGTTTGAATGGATGCCCATATCTAAATGTAGGAGTAAAAGAAGTTTATCAATTAGCACAGTGATACAGAGGAGTTGACTCACATACTGAAGGAGACTGGTAATCCTCAGGTCCTTTCAAAGCACCAGATGACTCTGGATAAATCTGACCTCTGAGGTCTCGTGGATCATTTTTTCTCCATCCTTAAACAAGACGTAGGACAGACGACCTGCGGCTGCTGACTTTATTCTCATAATACTACGACATTTTTCTCCTAAACTTCTGACTTTATTCTCATAATATTACAACCTTTTTCTCTTTTCATTGCTTTTCAGTAATTGTTGTGCATATATAACAATAAAGAACTTGAGTGTTAAATCGGGTAAAATAAACAGACGTCTGACAAATGCAACACAAACATTGACTGTATTTTATTCATATTTCATCCTTTTAATATACATTAATTGTGTACTGTAGCATGCTGATATATTGTTGTGGCAGTTAAAGGGGCAGTTCACCCAAACTACAAAAACAAAGGAAAAACTCTCGTAGTATTTGGTGATGCAGGTGGACCAATAAAATCCATCTCCATGGTGAGATACCAGCCAGCGTAAGTGAGAAAATATGTTTATTTTTTGTAATTTGTACGAAACAAAAAGTCTTTACAAACCCCATGTGTTTTTATTTTTCATGGTTGCCTTGATGCTGCAGTTCAGTCCTGGAGACTGAAGAGTATTTCTACCCTCAGTGTGGCTTTCTGCTTAAACGAGGTGCATAGAAAATAATCCATGAATAAATAACGAACCACAGCTCCATGCTGTGTTCATCTGTTGACTGTGCTGTACAGCGCAAATGAATCCTCCCCGTCTTCTTCACATCTTGTTCTGTGGGGGGAAAAACAAACCGTTTCTAACCCAAAGTATATTTTTTAAAATCAGATAGAGATTAAAATGTGCTGCTCACCCCGGGGCACTACTGGCACTGTCAGCTTTGATAGCAGTGTATTCAACACCATCACCATCCTCCTCCTCCTCCTCCTCTTCCTCCTGTGGAGCGGAGCCGGCCCGATGTTGGAGTAGAGTGGACCCCGCCGCACTGTGAACCTGGCCAACCTCAAACCTCTCCAGCGTGCCCCCATCACACCACCCTCCCACTCATCCAACTTTGCCCTCCTCAACACCCGTTCACTTAACAACAAAGCCCCCATCCTCCACGAACTCATCCTGGACAATTCACTGGACTTCCTCCTGCTCACTGAAACTTGGCAACAACCCAATGACTTCTTCTCCCTCAACCAAGCATCCCCCCCCAACTTCGGCTACCTCTGTAAATCCCGCCCCTCCCGGCGTGGAGGGGGCCTCGCAGTCTTATTCAACCGGAACCTCAGGACCACCGAACTCACTTTCCCTACAGTCACATCATTCGAATCCCTCGCCTTCAAAACCTGCTCCACCACAGTCATTCTCATCTACCGCCCACCTAAACCAAATTCCTCCTTCCTCTCCGATCTGTCTGAACTCCTCACCCTAGCATCATCCCTCCCCTTACCCCTACTGCTACTGGGCGACTTCAACATCCACATGGACTCCCCCACCTGTAAACTTGCCTCTGATTTCTCCACTCTACTGGACAACTTCAACCTCACCCAGCACATCACCTTCCCCACACACAATAAAGGCCATATTCTAGATCTCGTCTGCTCTGTCAACGTCCCGGTTCTGAACATCCACCCATCCCCCTTTCCCCTTTCTGATCACAAACTCATCCAATTCACAATCCCTTCCCCATCACCCTGTCTGAAACTCCCCAGAGTCATCTCATTCTGCAACACCAAGTCCATCGATCCCCTCCATCTCTCCGACCTCCTATCTACTGCCCTCCACCTGGACCCACCACCCACCTCACCTGATGATCTCACCAACCACCTCAACTCCACCCTGTCTGCCTCCCTCAACTCACTGGCCCCCCTGAGAACCAAAACTGTTTCATTCGACACCTCCTCCCCCTGGTTCACACCCCACCTCAGAAAACTCAAACAGACCGGCCGCCAACTTGAACGCCTCTGGAGAAAATCATCACTCCCTGTTCACCTCGAAGCCTACAAATCTCAGCTCATCACCTACAAAGACGCCATCACTGCTGCCAAATCTGACTACTTCTCCACCATCATCAATGACCCCACCCATAACCCCCGAACCCTCTTCTCCACTGTCAACACTCTCCTCAAGCCTCGTGCCAACACCCTCTCTGACCCCTCACCCGATCTATGTAACTCATTCCTTCAGTTCTTCAGCGACAAAATCACCACCATCAACAACTCACTGCTCCCCGTGTCTGACCCAGCAGCAACCACACCGACCCCTTTTCTCTCTATCCCTCTGGACCCCCTGACCCCTCCCCCTCAGCGCCGCCTCTCCCGGTTCGACCCTGTTGACCCAGCAACCATTGCCAAACTCATCAGCACATCCAAACCCACCACCTGCTCCCTCGACCCCCTCCCCACCCCCCTGCTGAAGTCCTGCCTCCCTGTCCTATGCCCCTACCTCACCGACCTTTTCAACTCCTCAGTGTCCCACGAAACTGTCCCCTCAGCCTTCAAAACTGCTGCTGTCACCCCCACACTCAAGAAACCTGGTCTGGACCCCTCCTGTCTCAATCACTACCGCCCTATCTCCAACCTCCCCTTCCTCTCCAAAACCCTCGAACGCCTCGTCTCCACCCAGCTCCAATTCCACCTGCATTCCAACAACTTCTTTGAACCCCTCCAATCTGGCTTTCGCCCCCTCCACAGCACAGAAACTGCACTCCTCTAAGTCCTCAATCACCTCCTCACCTCTGCTGACACCGGAGCCCTCAACATCCTCATCCTCATCCTCCTGGACCTGAGTGCAGCCTTCGATACCGTATGTCACAACATTCTTCTCTCCAGACTCCAAGACATCGGTATCGAAGGTACTGCACTCAGCTGGCTCCGGTCTTACCTCACCAACAGATCTCATTTCATCTCCCTTCACAACAACTCCTCTGCCACATCCACAGTCACACAAGGTGTCCCCCAAGGCTCTGTACTCGGTCCACTCCTATTCATAATCTACATTTTCCCCCTCGGTCAGATCCTACGCCACTTCAACCTGGACTTCCACTGCTATGCCGATGACACTCAGATCTACCTCAGCACCAACAGCCCCTACAACCCATCCTTCTCCCACATCAACTCCTGCCTCTCTGCAATTAAAACCTGGATGCAACAGAATGTTCTTAAACTAAACAGTGACAAAACAGAACTCTTCCTCATCGGCTCCAAATCCACCCTCACCAAAACCAACAACCTCACACTCAACATCGATGGCACTTCTGTTTCCCCCTCCCCCCAGGCACGCAACCTTGGTGTGATATTTGACTCCACCCTCTCCCTTGAGCCCCACATCCGCCAACTGGTCAAAATATCCTTCTTCCACCTTCGCAATATTGCAAAGATCCGTCCCTCCCTCACACCCCCTGCTGCAGAGAAACTCATCCACGCCTTAATCTCCTCCCGCCTTGATTATTGCAACTCTCTCCTCTATGGCATCAGCAACACCTCCATCAATAAACTCCAACTGGTTCAGAATGCAGCTGCCCGACTCCTCACCCACAACAAATCATGGCATCACATCACCCCAGTCCTGAATGACCTACACTGGCTCCCCGTCTCCCACCGGATCTCCTACAAAATCCTGACCCTCATCTACAAAGCCCTCAACCAACTTGCCCCCACCCCCTATCTCTCTGACATCCTCTCCCCCTACCAACCTCAACGGTCCCTCAGATCCACCTCAGCTGGTCTACTCTCCAACCCCAAGTCCAAACTCCGCAGCTTTGGGGACAGAGCATTCTCCAGGGCAGCTCCCAAGCTCTGGAACTCACTCCCCAATCTCATCAAAGACTCCGATTCCCTCACCATATTCCAGTCCCGCCTCAAAACACATCTTTTCTCCTCTGCTTACTTGTAGCCTCCCCTCATCCCCCTACCCATCAGTCCGTGTGTATGTATGAGAGTGTGCCTGTGTATGTCGCCTGTTTTTGTCGTTCGTCTCCTGTTTGTCTGTCTCACACCGTTTTCCCCCCGAATGTGTTAAGCGTCTTTGAGATCTATAAAAAGCGCTATATAAGTTTCATCTATTATTATTATTATTATAGAGGAGTCCAAACACAACTTTACTCAGTTATTAACAGTCAGTACAAAGGAAGAGTGGAAGATGTATATTAATATACATAAATAATAAGTGATGAGGGATTATATTAATTAATAGAGAGTTTAGAGCAGCTATGATATGAAGACAAGATAAAAGAGGATGACTGCTCTCAGCACAGAGCACGGAAACAAAACTAATAAAAAGTGATAAAAGTAGCTGCAGGTAGAAACTAATCCTCGGCCACAGCTGTGTATTTTATTATATTTATTTGTTATTATTATTCATTTTGGTGTGTGACCCAGACCAACATGGTGAGGGCTGGTGGTTCTTTTTCTCAGTTTTTATTTCCTGTTACAGACGCTTTGCCGCGTTCTGCATTTGGTGACCTGAATTTGAAAGAAAACTCAATAAAGACATTTTAAAAAATATATGTATAATATATATATACACACATCTGGGGAGTTTCCACGATTGTACACAAAATATATTTAGCTTAACATTTAATATAAAACTTCAGGGACGTTTGCATTTCACACAACTCTGATCTCCTTCTTTCCACCTGTGACCTTCAGCCTTCTTTTCCAAGTCCCACATTTGCCCAGATTCCCCTCTTTGAATGTGATGAATGGAACTGTAGATGTACAGTACCTGACACAGAGAGAAGGAAGACAGCTAATCCACCCGCTGCTGCAGTGAAACTCATAGCTGCTCCTCTCGTCTCTCTGTGGGTGAGACAATAAAACATGTACGCAGATAAAATAATGTACACAGGAGGTATACAGCATCAGTCACATCAATAAACTATAATAATATAATATATATAATAATAATATAAAATAAACTGCTTCTACTTACATTGAAGAAGAACGTCGTCTTTAAAGATGTCTTTCCTCAGTTGTGAATAAGCAGAAGACAGATATCAGGCTGTTAAAGACTAGATTTACTTCCTCTTTTGATTATTAATATAGACGATGAGCCAAATACCAGGAAATACACACATTGATTAGCATATATATATATATATATATATATATATATATATACATACATATGTATATATATATAATGTGCACTTTATAAATTATTCTTTTCTCACACAAACATTTTTTTAACTTTTCTATGATCATTCGTATAGCTGGATGTATGTTTGACTCTGAAAGCATTATTTCCTGTCTATAGGCAGAAGTTCTATATATATATATGTATATGTAAAACAACAAAACTTTTGTATGTTTTACAGACTTTAAACTTACGGGCATCACTTCAAGTGATGAATCAAACCAATTGTTAAAGCTTTAATTAACCAAATATGGTTATTGAAGATAAGTTAAACTTACTAATTTAATAAGTTCAACTGATTATGACCAGAGGATGAAATCAGTGTGACCTGAAAGATAATCTTTTATTCCATAACCAACTTTGTTTAATCATCTATTAACAGGATTAATAACGCTCATTAAAAACAATGTAAATGAAAAATACCCATTTATATGTTTTAGGAAGAGTGTTGCCAAACACTGACCTATCAGACCAAACAGAAGTCAGAGGGACAATAACAAAGATACCGGTTTTATTCTCTTGACTATCAATATCAGGATGTCAGAGAGAGTGTCAGAGGGGGGCACTTCTCAGGGCCTTCCAATCCCTGTATGCCCAAAGCGAGAGCTGTGTTCGGGTTCTCTGCAATAAGTCGGACTCGTTTCCGGTGGGGGTTGGCCTCCGCCAGGGCTGCGCTTTGTCACCAATCCTGTTCGGGTTATTCACGGACAGGATATCGAGGCGTCGTCGGGGGGGAGGTGGGTTTGCAGTTCAGAGTGCTGAAGATCTCATCGCTGCTTTTTGCGAAGTGTGAAGCGGTCGGGATGAGGATCAGTACCTCTAAATCGGAGGCCGTGGTTCTCAGCAGGAAACCGATGGATTGCCTACTCCGGGTAGGGAATGAGTCCTTATCCCAAGTGAAGGAGTTCAAGTACCTCGGGGTCTTGTTCGTGAGTGAGGGGACGATGGAATGTGAGATTGGCTGAGCCGGAACGAAGATTGATCTACCGGTCAATCTTCATTCCTACTCTCACCTATGGTCATGAGGGTTGGGTCATGACCCAAAGAACTACATCGCGGGTATAAGCGGCCGAAATGGGTTTCCTCAGGAGGGTGGCTGGTGTCCCCCTCAGAGATAGGCTGAGAAGCTCAGTCATCCGTGAGGGACTCGGAGTAGAGCCGCTGCTCCTTTGCGTTGAAAGGAGCCAGTTGAGGTGGTTCGGGCATCTAGTACGGATGCCCCCTGGACCTCCCTAGGGAGGTGTTCCAGGCACGACCAGCTGGGAGGAGACCACGGGGAAGACCCAGGACTAGGTGGAGAGATTATATCTCCACTCTCTGCAACATGTCTTTTAAAGACATTAGAATTACAATATCTGTCATAAAACACAACATATTTTATAATTTTGTGTATAAAAACTGACATTTGTGGTCTACAGTTTTCAGAGTGTAGAGAAAATCATGAAATCAACTATAATTTAAAATATTGATGCACAAAGCTGGATGAAAATGAATTTAAATATCTTAAAAATATTAATGAAATTTAAAAAGCCAAATATAAGATGAAGGTTATTGTAATGTTGCGGTGAGGACATTTAGTAAGAACAAGTGATGAAAACCATGAAAAATAAACATGTTGCAGATTAAAATGTTAACCACTAGATGTAATTTTGTGTACCTGTTTATATATATTAATACTCTGATGATTCAAATAAAAATTCATAAATTGATTTTTTTTAATTTGGGAGTCAAAAATGACCGTATTGCAGAAACACCCATAAATAAAATCTTAAACATCTCTAATATCATCTTTGTACATAGCTTTTTTTATGACTGATAAAGTTAATTTCCTGTATTATGACTGCATTCCACTGTTGTTTCTTTAATGGCTTTTATTCTGGTATTTCCCGTGTCTTATTTTGAAAGGACGCTGGTCTCCAGTGATATCCGTAACTTGATGGAAACACAGAATCGGTAGTAACGTTTTAGTTCCGGTATTTAAAGATGAGTAAACAGTTTATAAACGAGGAGAACACGCAGATGAGCTCCAGTTTATCAGGTAACAACGTGGTTTGATTCAGATCTCTGTAGAGATGTGAGTTAACTTGATGTTAACTGACCGGAAGTGCTGTTAAAGTAAACAGGTCTTAACGGTTACCAGCAGCTAGCAGCTCACTGCTAACGCTTCAGGGATCAGAGTGAAACTGTCTGAATGTGTGAGAAGCGTCGAGGCTGTTGGATCTTTAACAGAAGAAACAATGTAAATATTAACGACCATTTTAATGTTGTAAACAATCCAGATGTGTCTCAGGTCACTTCCTGTTGCAGGCTGTGTGTGACGTCACCTGACAGGAAGTAAACATGGACCCAAGCCAAAGAATGTATACTAACCTAAACTAACCTATACTAAACTATACTATACTATGCTATACTATACTATACTATACTAAACTATACTATACTATACTAAACTATACTATACTAAACTATACTATACTATACTATACTAAACTATACTATACTAAACTATACTATACTAAACTATACTATACTATACTATACTAAACTAAACTAAACTATACTATACTAAACTATACTATACTAAACTAAACTATACTATACTAAACTAAACTATACTATACTAAACTATACTATACTACACTAAACTAAACTATACTATACTAAACTAAACTAAACTATACTATACTAAACTATACTATACTAAACTATACTATACTAAACTATACTATACTATACTAAACTATACTATACTACACTATACTATACTACACTAAACTAAACTATACTATACTAAACTATACTAAACTATACTATACTAAACTATACTATACTACACTAAACTAAACTATACTATACTAAACTATACTATACTAAACTATACTATACTACACTAAACTAAACTATACTATACTAAACTATACTATACTAAACTATACTATACTACACTAAACTAAACTATACTATACTAAACTATACTATACTAAACTATACTATACTACACTAAACTAAACTATACTATACTAAACTATACTATACTAAACTATACTATACTAAACTAAACTATACTATACTAAACTATACTATACTACACTAAACTAAACTATACTATACTAAACTATACTATACTAAACTATACTATACTACACTAAACTAAACTATACGATACTAAACTATACTATACTATACTAAACTATACTATACTAAACTATACTATACTAAACTAAACTATACTATACTATACCGATTCAGCACGTTGAATTAACAGTTAAACAGTTAATTATTAACATCCCTAATGAGTGTGTGTCTCCAGCTTGTCAGGCTGTCTGATCACAGAGGACGGCTGCACTTCTCTGGCCTCAGCTCTTAGATCCAACCCGTCTCATCTGAGAGAGCTGGACCTGAGCTACAACCATCCAGGAGACTCAGGAGTGAAGCTGCTGTCTGCTGGACTGGATGATCCACAATGGAGACTGGACACTCTCAGGTATGAACAGACAACAAGAGCTTACACTCACACTGCTGATGAGAGTCCCTGTCCCCACTGAGACTGACCTCCTAACTCATATCAGACCAGGGTCTGGTGTAGATCCTGGTCTGATATGAGTTAGGAGGTCAGACCAGGATCTGGTGTAGGTCATCTGTTGACGCCTACGACACACATTTTTTTTGGCAAATATACTCAAGTGTTTAAAAACCTTCAGGGCTCGACATTAATGTTTACCGGCTTGCCCGGGGCAAGTAAACTGTGTTTGGGCAAGTGAAAAATAAATGTGATCTTTGTTAGTGATATGCAATAAAAATATGCGATCGGTAGATCAGCGTTAATGCTTTTGTTTGAGTGCCCAGAGTACGCTCCGCCGCTCCCAGAGCGAGGTCCTCTGAATAACTGAACGGTGACGTTACGTTCCAACAGCGCTCTGAATTTACCAACGGTCCAGTCTGTGCCACAGAGCCACTCTGGCACAAACTGGACCTTGTTTCCTAAACCTGTCAGAAAGGCTTTCTGTCAGAACTCCCTCAAAGCAAACTGCTCCCATGTAAATAAGGCAGCTAAGAGCTAACGCTAACGCATGTTCCATTGATTTACATTATGCTGCGTTCAATCTCTGTTCAGTAAAAATGAACATTAGGTGATGGTAGATTATAATGCTATCATGATGCGTTCCAATGTAACCTAGTAAAATGGAGTTTTTGGTGAGAAACTTGAATAAATCCAGTTTTTGTAGGAGATGTTTTCACAGCAATATAAAATAGATGATAGAGAGAATTATGAGCTGTTTAACTTCCTAACACTAGCTCTAAGCAGATTATAATAATACATACTTAAAACTGCTGATGCCAGTCTTCTGTAGAAGGCAACCAGAGATGGTAATTGTTGAAATAGTGGAAAGACTGAAGACAGTTTTATTTTGTTTCTGAGAGTTTGAATGATGAAATCAGCGAGGTAAAAATCACTGTTTCTGTAAATGGAAACAGCAGTCAACAAAATAATCTCAGCTCAAGGTCCATTTAGTGGCTGTTCTGGAGCTTTTAATCAAATTACATGATCTTCATCAGTAGTTGGATTTAGCCCAGTTGTCATGAAATTGTAGATTTTTCAGATTTCTGTTTTCTGTGAGCACCGTGAGGATGTCTCCTTTATAACGGGGTTTGGTATGTAGTGATGAGGAAGCTTGTGAAGGTTCATTGTGACTGTGTTTCCTCCTCCAGGGTGGAACATGGTGGACAGCAGTGGCTGAAACCTGGTCTCAGGAAGTGTAAGTGTGTGTTCACTTTGATTCAAGGCAGCACACGTTGAAGGAGTTTAAATTAACCGGGCAGTGTGAACACATAACTCGTGAGCTTTGGCTTTAACAATGATAATATATAATAATGATCTACACGTACAGTAAGAGTAGGAAGAACACAACAACATTTATAAAATCCTACAGTGTATTATTGTGTTATTATTATTATGTAATATTATTATGTGAAATGATTATGTTATATTATTATGCTATATTATTATGTTATATTATTATGTAATATTATTATGTGAAATGATTATGTTATATTATTATGCTATATTATTATGTTATATTATTATATGATATTATAATATATTATATTATCATGTGATATTATTATGTCATACTGTATTATGTTATATTATTATGCTATATGCTATTATTATGTGATATTATTATATTATAATGCTATATTATTATATTATATTATTATGTGATATTATATTATATTATGTGATATTATTATATTATATTATTTGATATTATATTATATTATTATGTGGTATTATTATGTGATATTATTATTTTATACTGTATTATGTTGTATTATTATGTGATATTATTATATGGTATTATTTTGTGGTATTATTATATGGTATTATTATTTGGTATTATTATGTGATATTATTATATTATATTATGTGATATTATTATATGGTATTATTATGCCCAGCTGTAGATGATCAGCTGTATTGTGTCCGTTGTCTCCATCAGATTCCTGTGAACTGACACTGGACACGAACACGGTGAACAGATACCTCAGACTGTCGGACAACAACAGGAAGGTGACTGAAGTGACAGAGGAGCAGCCGTACCCCGATCATCCAGAGAGGTTTGAGTGCTGGGAACAGCTGCTGTGTAGGACCGGTGTGACCGGTCGCTGTTACTGGGAGGCCGAGTGGGAAGGAATAGCTTATCTATCGGTGACGTACGGAGGGATCAGGAGGAAAGGAGGGAAGAGTGACTGCTGGTTTGGAGGGAACGATCACTCCTGGAGTCTGAGGTGTTGTTTTCTGGATCACTTCTCCGTCAGTCACGACACCAGAAGCACGGAGCTCCCTCCGTCCTCACTGTCCTCCTCCTCTATCTCCGGTAGAGTAGCAGTGTATGTGGACTGTCCTGCTGGCGTTCTGTCCTTCTACAAAGTCTCCTCGGACTCACTGATCCACCTCCACACCTTCAACACCACCTTCACTGAGCCGCTCTATCCCGGGATCGGGTTTGGATTCGGCTGGCCCGGTTCCTCGGTGACTCTGTGTCCTCTGTGGGACGGAGCGAGAAAGTCAAACTAACGAGAACTGCAGACGGTGGTGACGACTAGACACGGGACGATGTGAAAATATCACGTCATGATTATCCTGAAGAAAAATAACTCACCATATTAATCACAATAATCATCAAACTATGCTCAGAACTCGTAAAATGCCACGACGACATCCTGGAGACCCTTTACTGACATGTTGTTTGTTGGCCGCAGTCGGAGGACGCGGGGGAGACCGTAGCTTTGGACTCCAGGACCGGAGTCTCTGCTGTACTCTGCTCCTCTGCCTGCCTTCACTCACACATCACGCTCCTTCTCTCTCTCTCTCTCCACCTCTCACGTGCATGCTGCTCACTCCACACTGCAGAAGAGTTAGTTTAGCTCTGAGAATATCTAGTGAATGTTCAGTGGACGTTTGTGCAGAAATAACTGCTGCAGCTCCTCCAGACCAACAGAGGTTTCCCGTGTCTTGTGAAGTGACGGGGCTCCGCAGAGAGAAACGTTATCGTCTCCGACCAAAACTCCGGCGTCTCCCCCGTTCCCTCCGGCCGCGGTCGGGAGGCTGAGGCGGGAAAAGCCAACACTAGGATCAGCATTGATTCATGGAGAGACCTTCGTCTGGTCAGCTAACATTACTGCCAAGCAGCTGAAATATAGAGTGATATTGTGCTTTTAGCTGACGTGTGTCTCCTCACTGTGTTGAGCGATGCTCCTTCATGTCTATGTAGAGCGAGCACAAGCGCCAGCAACAGGACGCTGACTTTTGTTGACTTAACGGACACAGGTGAAGCTGTTAACAAGACATTTCTGATTCTTACAAACAGTCCCTTTAAGAAATATTTCTCATTCATTTCACCATTATCTCTATCCCAGGTGTCCCCAGGTGTGTTCATCACTTTTTAGTGTCCCCTGGAAACTTGTGTTGTTTTGTAACTTACTCTTGTTGTTGTCTTCTCTGCAACTTGTGACAAGTTGGGACAATGTAAAAACAAAAACATGTAAGGAAACAATCAGAGAGAGAGACACACACACACACACACACACACACACACACACACACACACACACACACACTTGAGTATAAATAAAGGGTGGAGGAATGTGAGTGGTGATAATCAGTCAGCAGAGATAAACTCACTGCTGGAACCAGTCCACCAGTATGACTGCTGGGGGTGGAAAAAAATCCATTCATCTATGTATCGCGATTTATTTTTTTTACGATAAATCTATGTTTTAAGGCCAGAATCGATATATCTGCTTCATCTGAGTCCATGTGGTGGTGGAAGAAAGTTACCGCTTTTATTGTGGTAGTCTGAGTAACGTGACGTCATATCCGTTCTGTATCCGTCAACCAAAACAAACCTCAGAGAGTCTAAACCGTTGGAGGGTCAGCGTGGATATGACCTGCACCCTCCCATGTTAAATCCAGCGTGGTAAACACTACACATCCAGTAAAGGATGGAAACACTTTGGGTTTCACACATTGACAGGAAAAGCAGAGCTAGACAGAGCAGAGCTAGACAGAGCAGAGCTAGACAGAGCAGAGCTAAAGCTGCATGCTGCAGAAAAAATCCCAAATTATGTCTGAAATATGGCCCAGAAAAAGACAGATATATGTCAGAATAAAAGTCTGAAAAATGTAGGAAATATATCCGAAAAAAGGCAGAAAAAGTTAGCAGGAAACGTTATCGTCAGGCGGTAACATTATCGTCAGGCGGTAACGTTATCGTATCACGGTAACGTTGCGGTCGAGCCGGCCGTTGCTCTCGTCTCCGTGGTCAAATGGGCCGACGCTACGACTGTAGAGCACCCAGATACTGACATTTGTGTTCTCTGCATTGAAACGGCCCCGATGGAGCTGACCATGGATGGATAAAGAGAACGGAGCTGACGGGAGAGCTAGAGACCACCTTGGAGAAGTTAGAGGAAGTAGACACGTCTGCTTTTCAAAATAAGATGTTCACAAAGGGAACTGTAGATACAAAATACATCTATGGAAATCAGATAGATGGATTATATTCACCAGAAGTATAAAACATTATAAATTAAAAAGAAAATAGCACTAATCTGTGAGGGAAATGTCTTTAATCTAAGATTTCTGGGTTGCTGGATAAAACATGTAAGACTGGTCTGACCTCATGATGGGACCAGATAACCAGAGTATTAGACTGGTTTGATTCAGACGGGTAAAACCAGTAATATACAGTATAATATACGGTATAGGTGTTTCACAGGCTGCTGCTGCAGGGTGAATACGCTGCAGCATGACGGCTCCCCAGAGGTTTATATTTAGTCATTTAGAATATTTAATATAAATGAATGATATTGTTAATGAAGCTTTGCGGCTGTTGGGGTTGTCAGTGTGTTAATCATCTGTACGGTGGCTTCAGAACAATGAACACTAATAAAGATCAGATCAGACCAGGAACTGACCGTACTGTACCTGTTATAGTGTTTATTAGAAGCAGCTGTGTTCCGTCTGTTGGACTCTTTGGTTCTCATCCTGATCCTGATCCTGATCCTGATCCTGATCCTGATCCTGATCCTGATCCTAGAGACTGTTTACTCTCTTCTCTTCTCAACCATATCCTTTACAATATGAAGCGTTTTATTAGTGGACGTTCCTATAGATTGTATATGAATTAATGGACTTCTGCAGAATGAGAGTTTTCTTCTTAAAGCCCTTAATGTTGATCTAGACCTGGACACGATATCAGCTTTAAAAAAAAAATAATTTAGTTCTTGCAAGATGTGTAAAATGTCAACATTGTGAAAACTAAGTTATTTCAACGTGCACAAAACCATTCATACCTACGAAAAGTAATGTGAAAAGTAAACTTAGTTAGTTTACGTACTTATTTTACATACTTATCTTACTTAATTTATATACTATTTTAACTTAGTTTACATACTTATTTTACTTAGTTTACATACTATTATTAGTTACATACTAGTATTAGTTTACATAACTTAGTTTACATACTTATTTTACCTAGTTTACATGCTTATTTTACTTAGTTTACGTACTTATTTTACTTAGTTTACGTACTTATTTTACCTAGTTTACGTGCTTATTTTACTTAGTTTACATACTTATTTTACCTAGTTTACGTGCTTATTTTACTTAGTTTACGTACTTATTAAACTTAGTTTACGTATTTATTTAACTTAGTTTATGTACTTATTAAACTTAGTTTACATACTATTATATCTTAGTTTACGTACTTATTTTACGTACTTATTTTACTTAGTTTACGTACTTATTTTACTTAGTTCACATACTATTTTAACTTAGTTTACGTACTTATTTTACTTAGTTTACGTACTTATTTTACTTAGTTCACATACTATTTTAACTTAGTTTACGTACTTATTTTAAGCCCAACCATGATGTTTTCCCTAACCCTAACTAAGTGGTTTTCTTGTCTGAACTGCGGACATTTGTGTGGCGTACAAATGACACACGAAAAAGCTAAAATGCGTCCTGTTGACATGCTGAATGTCGTGTAATGTGGTGGTATTTATACGCCTTCCTGTGAGACTGGTTTGTCTCTGCCCAGAGGACAGCCAGCACACAGCGCTCAAGAGTTCAATTCAATTCATTTCAATTAATCTTTACATAGCGTCAAATCATAAGACAAGTTATCTGGAGGCACTTTTAATACAGAGCAGCTCTAAACCCTCTACTGTATAATCTAGAGATCCTCTAATGAGCACCAGGTACAACAGTGGCAAGAAAGACTCCCCATTAGCGGGTAGAAACCTCGGGCAGAACCAGAACCAGGCTCCGGGTGGACGGCCATCTGCCTCGACCTTGAGTTGAGTCGTGGTTGCGTCTGCTCCGACCTGACGTTGAGGTTCATTACAGACTTCCTGTTGAACGTCCTCAGGACCTCGTGGGGTCTGCAGGTCTCTGGATGTCAACTTCTCTGAGTGGAAAATCACTGTTGTGAGGGGGGGGGGACACTTATCCCAGCATTCCTGCCTGTTGTGGCTCGTCGGCGTTACCGTTAGCTGTTAGCCGTTATCTCTCCCACGTGTCGGCGAGGATGAGGAGCTGCTGGATGGCCCCAGGCCCCGCAGAGCCTTGTATGGCCATGGCCCGCTGGGAGGGCGACGATAAGCAGCTCACCGGCAGCTATGCGGCCATGTTTAGAACAATGTGTGTTTCTGTTAAATTTAGAGCAGTTATCGGACGCCGCTCTCCCTCCTCAACGCACTCCTCTTCTCCTGCTGCTGCTGGCGAGGTGAGTACCGGCGCTCAGACCGGACGACGAGGAGCAGAATTCACTCAGTTTGTTCATCCAGCTGCAGGTTTCATCCAGCTGTGGAGGAGATGATGATGCTGCTGCTGGTAGGGAGCTGGTACTGATGTGGTACTGTTGTAGTAGTATAGTAGTACTGTTGTATTGTGAGAGTGATGCTGTTTAAACGTTGGGACGATGTTGTGGTAATGTTGCTAAGCGGTTATCTAAATAATCTTGCAGTAATAATGTGTTTGTAGAGAAGTAGAGAAGGATTAGTAATATTCTAGTCGTAGTAGTAAAGATCTGATTGTGCAGTTATCTTTATGTCAGGTGGTAAAAGACATCATGTTTTTGTTCATTCACGTAGAAAATGTAAAACTGTGATGATGTTTTACAGTTAATGTTATGAGTCAGGTTGTAGTGAAGTCCTAATGATGATGATGTATGATTGTTCTTTATTCATTTCAGATGATGTCAGATAATCAGAGTTATTAAAGGGATAGTTCAGGTGTTTCTCAGTTTAGTTGTATGATAGACGGTGTATTACCTCCAGTAGTCGGTGTATTACCTCCAGCAGACGGAGTATTACCTCCAGCAGACGGAGTATTACCTCCAGCAGACGGAGTATTACCTCCAGCAGACGGAGTATTACCTCCAGCAGACGGAGTATTACCTCCAATAGACGGAGTATTACCTCCAGCAGACGGTGTATTACCTCCAGCAGACGGAGTATTACCTCCAGCAGACGGAGTATTACCTCCAGCAGACGGAGTATTACCTCCAGCAGACGGTGTATTACCTCCAGCAGACGGTGTATTACCTCCAGTAGACGGAGTATTACCTCCAGTAGACGGAGTATTACCTCCAGCAGACGGAGTATTACCTCCAATAGACGGAGTATTACCTCCAGCAGACGGTGTATTACCTCCAGCAGACGGTGTATTACCTCCAGCAGACGGAGTATTACCTCCAGTAGACGGTGTATTACCTCCAGCAGACGGAGTATTACCTCCAGTAGACGGTGTATTACCTCCAGTAGACGGTGTATTACCTCCAGTAGACGGAGTATTACCTCCAGCAGACGGAGTATTACCTCCAGTAGATGGCGTATTACCTCCAAGTAGACGGAGTATTACCTCCAGTAGACGGAGTAAAAACCTGCTGCTCGCTTCGTACGTTATCCCCCCCAAAATGGCACCGACGCTCCAGAATGCTCCACGATTCCTGTTCTTTGTTACACACCAGACACATACAGACCTTTACGTTGATATATTATATAACTAGGGCTGTCAAAGTTAACGTGATAACGTGATAACGTGTTAACGCGACGTGATTTTTAGGTTGCAGCAAAATGTACTTAACATATCAAAAGTAAAAGTACTCGTTACTGATGTATTAACACATCGGTTGTAGCTAGTCAAGGTGGAGCTAGTTTTATTAGCTAGTTTAGTCCAGTGGTTCCCAACCTAGGGGTCGTGCCCTCCAATGGGTCACTAGATATAAATCTGAGGGACATAATGGAAGAAAGAAGTTGTGAAACACAAATTTGTTTTCTCTAGTTTAGAGAGGAAATGTCTCTTTTGTGGAACTGGAAGTAAAAGTCCTGAACTATTAGTATTAAAATATACTTAAAGCACCAAAAGTACTCATTATGCAGAATATATGTAGTATATTATTGGATATTATGATTATTGAAGCATTAATGTGTAATGTGTATTAATGTTGCAGCTGGTAGAGATGGGAATAAATACAGCTGCTTTATATACGGCCGGGTCACTATAACAACTAGAGCTGTCAAAGTTAACACAATAATAACTCGTTAATGCAAATTAGTTTTATTTCTTTAACGCATTAACACAATTTAATAACGCAGTTTCAAAACTAGAGTGAAGATAACTGGTATCAGAGTAAACTATAAAACCTGATGAATCCATCGGTACCAACCAGGTCAGACTAGCTGGTCATGAAGGAGGTTAAATAACACTCAAAAGTTACGCTAAATTTTAGCTAGGAAAAAACTGTCATGTCCATTTTCAAAGGGGTCCCTTGACCTCTGACCTCCAGATCAGTGAATGTAAATGGGTTCTATGGGTACCCACGAGTCTCCCCTTTACAGACATGCTCACTTTATGATAATCACATGCAGTAGGAGGAGGAAGAGGAGGAGGAGGAGGAGGAGGTTGGTGTTGAACAGTCAGTGTAGAGGTTTACTGGTGACGGTGTCTCTGTCTCTCGTCTGACGGGTTTTAATTGTTTCACAGCAGCAGAACAAGAAGAACAAGAAGAACTTGATGCTTAATTAACGTTTAGTTTCTGCTCCACAATGAAAACTCTTCTCTCGTCTTTGTGTTTCAGATTTAGATAAAAAAAAGTCCCGTTGTTGTTTTTTTCTTCTTCTACGGTAGGTTTCTGATTTCAATCTACACAGTAGTAGTAGTGGAAGTAGTAGTAGTATTAGTAGTAGTAGTAGTAGTAGTAGTAGTAGTAGTAGAGTACTTTATATACAGTCTGATGTGTAACTGTGTTATCGTAAGGGATAATACTGCAATAGAGCAGGTAGTATAGCAGTATATTTGATGTTATAATACAGTATATTATATGGTATTATGATGTATTGCTGATGCATATAATCATGTTTATGATGTCCTTAAAAATGTATGTAGGAACAAGTTGTTTTAAATTCTCACTTAAATTAAATTCTTTTGATAAATATCCAGTCTGATATTAATAACAATTTAATGTTAATTAATGTGAGTTATAAAAGGACAAATAGATTTTGTTCTAAAATAAAGTATCTAACTAACTAGTGATTATTTGCATTATCACTAGGACGGTCAATCAATTAAAATATTTAATATATATTATAATAATAAAATATATTTATTCGTAAATTAATCACACATTTTGTATCTGTTCTAAATGAACCTTAAAGGGAGATTAGTCAAGTATTTAATCCTCTTATCAACATGGGAGTGGACAAATATGCTGCTTTATGCAAATGTATGTATATATTTATTATTAGAAATCAATTAACACAAATCAATGACAGATATTATCCAGAAACCCTCACAGGTACTGCATTTAGCATAAAACAATATGTTCAGTCCGTTCAGGGCGGGATGGGGACGAGTCAAACAAACACAAGACTTTCAACCAGGAGACGGCTGTTCACGTCCCGTCAAACTAAAAGTAACGTTGACTTAATTTGTCGCATCAGTCTTTAGTCACATGACTCGTCGGTATCGTCAGTCCTGTGAGTCATTAGTCAGTGAAGTTGACGTCAACCAAGAACATTTCCTAACTCGAACTAAGTGGACAGTAGGGGTGGGAAAAAAAATCCATTCACCTATGTATCGTGATTTTTTCTTTAACAATTTTTAAATCGATGTTTTAATGCCAGAATGGATATGTCTGCTTCATCTGAGTCTCTGTGGAGGTAGAAGGCAGTTACCGCTTTTATTGTGGTAGTCTGAGTAACGTGACGTCACATCCGTTCCGTATCCGTCAACCAAAACAAACCTCAGAAAGTAGAAACCATTGGAGGGTCGTCGTGGATACGACCTGCACCCTCCCATGTTAAATCCAGCGTGGAAAACACTACACATCCAGTAAAGGATGGAAACACTTTGGGTTTCACACATTGACAGGAAAAGCAGAGCTAGACAGAGCAGAGCTAAAGCTGCATGCTAACTCTGTCACGGACAGGAAACGTTATGGTATGGCGGTAACGTGGCGGTGGAGCCGGCCGCCGCTCTCGTCTCCGTGGTCAAATGGGCCGACGCTACGACTGTAGAGCACCCAGATACTGACATTTGTGTTCTCTGCATTGAAACGGCCCCGATGGAGCTGACCATGGATGGATAAAGAGAACGGAGCTGACGGGAGAGCTAGAGACCACCTTGGAGAAGTTAGAGGAAGTAGACACGTGGGACTACGTCCGCTTTTCAAAATAAGGTGTTAACAAAGGGAACTGTATATACAAAATACATCTATGGAAATCAGATTGATGGATTATATTCACCAGAAGTGTAAAACATTACATATCCCTTATAAATTAAAAAGAAAATACCACTAATCTGTGAGGAAAATGTCTTTAATCTAAGATTTTTAGGTTGCTGGATAATAAATGTAATCAATAATTCCTGACAATGATCCTGATATATTTGACTTCAGGACATCTCTGACTACATACATGCTGAAAATCAAACATTTATACTGGATTCATTTAGAGATTTTCCAAAGTAAAAGTTCCAAGAAGTGTAATTGAAGTGATTCAACTTGTTCCCTTCATGGTCTAGAGGTAAACAAGTTAATAGAAATCACAATAAATAAGAATATCGAATCGCAATACTTAAAAATCACAATACATATTGAATCGGCACCCAGGTATCATGATAGTATTGAATCGGGAGATAGGTGAATCGTCCCAGCCTTAGTGGTTGTGTTGCCTAAACCTAACTTCCTGTGAAAACAGAAGTTTATTTTGAAAGGACACTATGCATGTAACGAGCGTGGAGTGACACGCCATCTCTGGTTCGTCCAACAGTAACGCTAGAGGGGAACCCCGTGGGTCGGTCTCTGATACCGAGGCGGCGGTATCTGAGAGTTGGGAGTGAGAATGGTTTGGAACTGTGTACAAGAACAGTCTGAATTACTAGTAAATTACTTTTGAGAAAGATTGTAGAAATCAGTATTAAGAACATCTTGTTTTAAAATCATATGTGAACATTCACAACATCTACAGTTAGATTTAGTGTCCCAGAGAAGGAAAAGATTTTCAGTTTAAGGGAAGTGGAGCACGAGTCAAGTCCAGTTTCAAACACGATCCAACAAAAACCAAAGAGTCTCCTTCTGTGTCTCGCAGGTTTAAAGGAGCTCGAGTGTCACCATGAGCCGAGCCGGGACCTCATCCCTGATCTCCACCTATCAGCTGCTCTCCTTGTTGACCATCATCTTAACTGAGCTTCCGTATTCTGCAGCCGGAGGCTCTTCTCTGGCATCCAACAACACGCTCAGCAACAGCACCAAATGTGGAGGCGCCACCGGCTGCGTTGAAGGCGTTATCCTGCCAGTATGGAAGCCAGAAAACCCCGCCTTCACCGACCGCCTCGCCAGAGCCACCATTTACTTTGTGGGGTTGTTTTACATGTTCTTGGGTGTCTCCATCATCGCTGACCGCTTCATGGCATCCATTGAGGTCATCACCTCCCAGGAGAGACAGATCACCATCAAGAAACCAAACGGTGAGAAGATCACCACAACGGTGCGCATCTGGAACGAAACGGTGTCCAACCTGACCCTGATGGCGCTGGGCTCCTCCGCCCCAGAGATCCTCCTGTCCGTCGTGGAGGTTTGCGGTCACAACTTTAACGCCGGCCAGCTGGGCCCTAACACCATCGTAGGAAGTGCCGCCTTCAACATGTTTGTCATCATTGGCCTCTGTGTATCTGTGATCCCTGAAGGAGAAACCAGGAAGGTGAAGCACCTCAGGGTGTTCTTCATCACTGCCACCTGGAGCGTCTTTGCATACATCTGGCTTTACCTGATCCTGGCCGTCTTTTCTCCGGGAGTTGTTGAGATATGGGAGGGGCTGCTCACGCTCTTCTTCTTCCCCCTGTGTGTTGGACTCGCCTACGTGGCTGACCGCCGACTTCTTTTCTACAAATACATGTACAAACGATACAGAGCAGGGAAGCAGAAAGGGATGATCATCGAAACAGAGGGAGAACCAGAGCTTCCCTCGAAGGTCGACATCGAAATGGAAGGGAGAATGCTCAACTCCCACGGAGAGGAGTTTGATTTTAAGGAGCTGGACGAGGATGAGTCCCGCAGAGAGGTGGCCAGGATCCTGAAGGAGCTGAAACAGAAACATCCTGAGAAGGAGATGGAGCAGTTGATGGAGCTCGCCAATTACCAAGTTTTATCCCAGCAACAGAAGAGTCGGGCTTTCTACCGCTGTCAGGCGACCAGGATCATGACGGGAGCAGGCAACATCCTGAAGAAGCACGCCGCTGACCAAGCAAAGAGGGCCAACCAGCACGACATCTGCTCCGAGGTTTCACTCAACGACTTTTCCTCCAAGGTGTTCTTTGACCCTGGTACCTACCAGTGTCTGGAGAACTGTGGCAGTGTAGCGCTGAATGTTGTGCGCCGTGGCGGAGACCTAACGAGCACCGTCTCAGTGGATTACCGGACTGAAGATGGAACTGCAAATGCCGGCTCAGATTACCGGTTCACTGAAGGAACTATCGTATTCAAACCAGGCGAGACCGAAAAGGAAATCCGCATTGACATAATTGATGACGACATCTTTGAGGAGGATGAGCATTTCCTGGTTCACCTTAGCAATGTGAAGGTCATATCAGAGGGCGCAGGCTCAGACGAGTGCAAGGCAAACCACGTGGACGCCCTGGCAAGTTTAGGTCTGCCGTGCACGGCCACCGTCACCATCTTCGATGACGACCACGCCGGGATCTTTACGTTTGAGGAGCCGGCGGTGACCGTGAGCGAGAGCATCGGGGTGATGGAGGTGAAGGTGATCCGGACCTCGGGAGCTCGCGGTGTTGTGGTGGTGCCGTACAAAACCATGGAGGGGACGGCTAAAGGAGGAGGCGAGGACTTTGAAGACACACATGGAGTCCTGGAGTTTGAGAACGACGAGATCTTGTAAGTACAAATCTTCCCTCAAATCTCCAGTGAATGAATCATGTAAATACTGAAGGGAGAGACCGGAGCCAACTTCCTGTATCTTGCAACTCCGGCTCCGCCTCTTAAGGTGGGCTGTTAAGGTGGACCAGCTTTCCTCCTTAAAGAGACGAGCCGCTCCTCTGAGCCGCTCAGCTTTTGAGTTAATTAATCCCGTCAACGGATACCTGTTGTGCTCCTGCAGCTGGTGCACTGCTGCATGCGAGGCACAAATCTTGTAGGTTAACGGTTAATAATCGGTTAACGAGGGTCGGTTATCGGTTAAGACAATTTTTCAAAATGAGCATCCCTATTTCAAGTGGTTAAGTGGTGAGAACACCGCTGCTAAGCAACGGCAATATTAACGTTTCAGTCGGCGTCTAGAAGCCACAGAGACTAACGATTTGGCAAACTAGCAAGTAGGTAACATAAATGCAGGACATTTAAAGACATAATGAGACAGAGGAGAAAGATGAGGTCGTTGGGAATATCAACATTTTCCTCAGACATATTTTAGAATTACGAAGAAAAACAATATACGACTAAAATTACAATACATTAACTTATTATGCACCGTTTCTGTCAACACGATAAAGCATGTCACAAGTCCTGAACTCTTTCAGAAACGTTCCACTTCCGGAGGTCGTGAATAAGGACTCTACTGGTGAACTCTACTGGTGAACACGGTAAACACCACCACATCTGAAGGAACCACAGATCTGAAATAGCTGCCAAAATTAAAACTGCTTTTTTTGGCACAGATACAAAAACTGTACTTTTTTTAGACACTTTGAGGAACAAAATTTTTTTCACCAAAGTAAAGGAATAGGTCATCACAGCCTCATGTTGTCTGAACACAAGAACATAGTTTGAATGAAATAACATCTACATTTGTGGTTTAAATCAGGAAATCAAAGAATAGTAAAAGAATGAGAACGTGTCAGTTGGTTTCTTCACTGAAAGCACCGAGGCTCAATACCCAGTGAATCAGCAGCAGGCTGTGAGATAGGAAGTATTGATGATCAGGGATTTAGGACCGTAGCTCCGCCTCCAGTGGGTCATGTGACAGGTTTACATGCCTCACATAGCGGCTGCAGGCTGCAGACTCTTTCCATGTCTGCCGGCAGCAGGAATGTCGTGACAACAGGTTTATTTCCAGAGCATAAACACGGCCGCTGGCTGAGAAGGAAGTGAAATGGAAAAGGTGCCACGCTGGTCCTCTGTCTCAGTATTGATGAGGACGCTGCCCTACATTCATCCTGCTGGGACGGCCTTATATAGATATCAGCCGTCAGCCGGATACGACCAGCTAGTTGGACCCATTCATCAGCTGCACATTTATTCATTGTTGATATTCACTTATCAATATTAGTGTCTTAATAATCTCCATGTACCATCAATTCTGTAGGCTTATATTAAAGGACCAATTAGAGGGATCTAATGGCAGAAATGGAATAATATATTATTAGTTTATTTAGTGTATAAACATCTGAAACTAAGAGTCTTGTTGTTGTTACGCCACTCAGCCGCCGGGAAACAAGACACAGGAAACCTCTGTTGGTCTGGAGAAGCTAGTAGTATGCATCTGTGGTCACCCAGAGCTACGATAGTCCATTACATCTGTACAGAGACCAGAAACCACAGACTGTCTCTGGTAGAAACAACAACGTCTCTAGATGACGTCATGTTGAGTGTTGATGGAGCAGCTGCATAGCCTGACACTGATCCATCCAGACTCCATTCAGAAAACAAGCATTTTAAAAGTTGTCTGCTTGTCGTCATGGTAACAGACCTGACAAAGCATGAATTCAGACTTTTTACTAATCAGCATCATTATGTAGTTATTTCAGCATCATTTTGATCTGGTTATTGATATTAAATCACAGCACAATCTGTTTATTTTGGGATCATACCGCAGTAGAGACGTGAGGCTGCTAGATACAGTCACTGTATGTGAATACAGCTCGCCGCCGGGTGACGTTATGAACCCAGACACGACGGCGTTTGGTTTTCTTTTTTGGGACTTCACCAATGTAGACAAAGCAGCAACAGAGGTTATTTCTTCCATGGCTGATGGAGGAAAAGTTGTTGGTATCCATGGAGACAAGCTCCTCCTCCTCTCCGGAGCGTCTAGAGAGAATGAACAGATGATAGCGGCGGTCCAACTCACGCCAGTAAAGTAAGGCGAAGATTTGCTTCACTCTTGATGTGAACACTGTTGGAGAATCCCAGAGAGGATCTTTGGGTCCGTTCAGAGCTGCTCTGTGAGACAGGAGCTTCACTCTGCTGCTGTTTATGTGGACGGGATTATTTGAGTGCGATCAGGTTACGGCAGAGCTCGGAGATCATTTCCTGTTAGCTTCCATCAAACCTCTGACAGCTGACTAACATCCGTCACATCTGATTGGTCGCAGGTGTTTCAGCAGCAGCAGCGTGTTTTAATGTGTTTGCTAACAGTTTCATGGTGGTTGAGTGACGTCTTTCCTCCAGATGAGCTCGAACTGCAGCTAATAAATAATCTGTGTTGTTGTTGTTGCAGATTAAATAAATGAGATATTATAACCAGTCAGCTTCAGAGGTCATTTAATTAAAACTTGATTTATTTTACTCTTCTACTTATCGTTCAATTGATCATTTTAGTCTTTAGCTCCTTTACTGTATTTCTCTATTTATTTAGCATTTAACCATTTATCTATTTATCCCAGAGGAACATTTAAATAGACAAACAGAAGAGTCCAATAAATTAAGTTTCAATTAATTTTATCAACAAGTAAATTAAAAAAAGTTTTTGGAAGTTAAAGGAAAAATATAAATATTCTTGTTTCTTTTTACGCTCCATTTTAATGATTTAACCAACATTGTTTTCATTGATGTGATAGTTAGTTTGATTTTTGACTTGTCTGCTAACTGTATGGAGGAGGGAAGCTGCCAAAATCAAAAATAGATGAATAAATAAATAAATGACTTGATAAATGAATAAATATGTCATTAAATGTAGTAAACAAATATTAAAAGTAAATGTATTAATTAATTGATAAAATGTGACATAAATTGATATATCTGTTTTAATTAGCTTCTTTATTTATTTATCTTGTATTTACTCTTCTCTTTAATTTCCCCTTTTATTTATTTTGGCATTTATTTTTATTTTGGCATTTATTTTTTATTCATTGTTGCAATTTCAAAAATTCAATTTGCATCGCTGATGGTATGAATGGTTTTGATGGGTAATATTGTCAGGCGAGTATTTAGAACTTTCGTGTTTATTCGTCATGCCCTCGATGTGTAACGGCCTTTAGGGGTTCATTTCACCCTCTGCGGTGCTCTGTGGTTTCTGTTTGTCTTATTAGTGCAGGTTTAGCGGCCACAAACGCCCCACAATCTTTTTGTGAATTCGCCCCTCAGTGTTGTTAATCCATCTCTTGTGAGTCCCCCTTTATATTAGTGACAGACCATATTTAATTTGTTTTAAGCGTGTGTTTCCAATGTTGTTGTCGGGGTTGAAGTGGTTGTTGGATGTTTGTTGACCGGCTGCAGACTTTCTGTTTCTCCCACTTGTTCCATCTTCTCTCTGAGTGTGAGAGGATCTCCAGCTGGGTGTCTCAGATGTCTTTTGTCCCGCTGTTAGTCCTAACGGGCTCCTGGCGTGACAGCAGATAAACATCACGCAGCTCTCTTCCTTATTAGGCAGCCGGCGTTGAGCAGCAGTGGGATCCTGCTCATCGTCCAGAGCTCAGCCCATAAAGCAGACAGATGACTGCAGCTGGTTCCTCTCAGCGGCGTCGACCACGAGGGAGGTCGCCGCTGGCTGGCAGCCACCGTCCAAACCTCACCATGCGCTTTATTTCCACTTCTGTCGGTTTCCCTCTACAGAAAACTGATCGGGCTCCAGTCAAAGATGCAGAGATAATGAGCAGATCCACTAATATTAATATTAAATCTAGTGACTCCGTGTTAGAGTAACATGTCTTTGGTTGTGAACGCAGAGAAACAGTTTTTTAGCCTCTTTTAGCTCCTAGTTTTAGTCCTCCTTAATAACTGTTTTACATCATCTTCAGGTCGTTTAATATCAATCAGGATATCAACTCTTATTCTTTAGTTTGGTCGACGTTTTCTAAAACTGTGACCAAAGAACGTGTCCTGAAACCTCCAAACCATCAATCTGCTGGTATTAAATAAACATGGAAATGGATGAAGGCGACTTTCTGTTTCCACGCCGCTGGCGCGCATGCACACACACACACACACACACACACACACACACACACACACACACACACACACACACTCAGTGGATCTGTCCAATGAGGGCTGCTGTAGCCTGCAGCCTGGTGAAGCCTCCATCACTGAAGGCAGAACAAACCAACTGTGTCATCACTTTCTTCATGTTGGATCATGTTGTGACCTGAAATCAAACTGGTCTGAACTGGAAACTCAACACTCGTCTTTAATCTAATCACCAGCTGGTCTTCTGGTTCCTGTTCCTGTATCACTGATCCATCTGCAGCTGGAACATGAACTGACCACAAGTCCAAGTGTCAAATATACGATTATGTCAGATACTGACATTTCTGCAAACAACGGATACGTTGAATGTCGACGTTTCTGCATTGTCTCAAAGCAACTGACGTAGTGCAGCCACGGACTGAATATCAGAAGTGGACGTAGTCACCGTGACGTCACCCGTCGGTTTGTGGACTGCCGTTTTGAAGCCTCAAGTTCGGCATTTTGGGCGTTTGCTATTTATTCATGATCGTTACATTGTTGCGTGACGTTGTTACGTTATGTTGTTGCGTGACGTTACGTGACGTTACGTGACCTTACGTTGTTATATTACGCTGTTACATTACGGTGTTACGTTACATTGTTACATTACGTTGTTACATTGCGTTGTTACATTGTTTCGTTATGTTGTTGCATTAAGTTGTTAAGTGACGTTACCTTACGTTGTTACATTACGTTGTTACATTACATTACATTGTTACGTTACATTGTTACATTACGTTGTTACATTATGTTACATTGCTACATTACGTTGTTACATTGTTTCGTTATGTTGTTGCATTAAGTTGTTAAGTGACGTTACCTTACGTTGTTACATTATGTTGTGTTACATTGTCACATTACGCTGTTAAGTTATGTTGTTTTGTTACGTTGTTACGTTACGTTGTTGCATTAAGTTGTTAAGTGACGTTACCTTACGTTGTTATATTACGGTGTACATAACGTTGTTACATTCTTATGTTACGTGACGTTACGTTACATTCTTATGTTACGTCATTAAGTTACGTCGTTACACTATTACGTTACGTTATTATGTTATTGTTTTAACACAAACTATGATGTTTTTTCTAACCTTAACCTAGCAGTTTTATTGCCTAAACGTTAACCATGTTTTTATCACGTTGTTATATTGTGCATTTCTGTAAGTGTGATACGAGGCTGATATGAAACGTATTTATGAAACTATTATTTCTGGTTCAAAAACGTAGACATTCAACGTATCCGTGGTTTGCAGAAACGTAAAACGGTAAATTTTTTCTGTCGGCTGGGTTGGAGTTGAACCAATCACCATCAGTGCTTCTCTTTCAGGAAATGTTTCTCTAAATGTTGTTTTGTTTTCCTGCCGTCTCCACCACCTCCAACACCGTCTCTGACATCATCCACCTTTTATCCACCATGTTTTCTTCATCACTTCAGAACGTCTGCACACTTCTCCTCCTCCTGCAACCTTTCTATCTGTCCGTCTGCTTTTTCTGTTTCAGCAAAACTATTCAGATCAATATAATTGATGATGAAGAATATGAGAAAAACAAGAACTTCTTCCTAGAGATGGGAGAGCCTCGGCTGCTGGAGATGAGTGAGAGGAAAGGTGGGGGCGTCGCCTTCCTGTGCTGTAACCCCGCCCTCTTCACTAATGACCTTTAACCTCTGTTAACTCAAGCTCACCTCAACACCTCACAGGGAGAAACAACACCGAGCAATCTGTCGGAGATATTTAGACTGTTAAAGTCACAATGAATGTCAGAGCACACTGCATCAAAACTCTCCTCCTCCTCCTCCTCTTCATCACTCAGTGAAATGTGAACAGGCTGATATCATTCAGTGTGACTTACACTTCCCCAGGATGTGTAAGTCCATAAATCCACGTAGAAATCATAGAAAAAGACGCCGCAGAACTTGAGAATCATCATTTTTTTACAGTAATCTCTACGGAAGCCCAGAACAGCCACGCTCGCAGCATTTTATTTAACGCTCAAGAAAAACAAGCTTTGTTATTGAGGTGAGATAATCAATCAATATCAGATCAGCAGTGCCATGCCAGCATGATGCATAGACGGCGTCTTGACAACTGTAACAACTGATTTAAGTTGAAAATGTCAGATCAAGGAGTACCCGTTATTGGGTCATTTGCGTATTGCATTATTTATTTATTTCTGCATTTTCCCTTCGCAATTAACCATTTATTTATTTCCCCAAACTTATTTATTTCGGTGTTCATTTCTTTATACATTTCATTTTACATTTCTTTAGAAGTAAAGAAATATCAATTTATGTCACATTTCATCAATTAATTAATGGCTACATTTAATTTTAATATAATTTTTTGCTACATTTAATGACATATTTATTTATTTATTTTTGTATTTATTTATTTATTTATTTATTTATTGAGTCATTTATTTATTCATTCATTTATTTTTAATTTTGGCAGGTTCTGTCCTCCATAAGTTTCATGTCCATCCAAGACTTGAAAAGCTCTGACTTTATTTACTAAAAGAGTTTCTCCTACTTTGCAACTTTATTGTCAAAACCTCAGAAATGAAATCAGCAGTGTGTCTGACTGGATACCACGAGGTGTAGGTGTAGGTTTCATTGTGACTTTAACCTCAAAGTTCGGTCCCTCCTCCCTGAAGGCCAGATGAGGTGAGCTCATCCCTGTTGCCACGGCGTTGCCACGGTGACACCATAACGACGGAGTCCTGTCGTACTGCATCTATCAGCCTCTATGAATGTGTTTGAATGTGTGTTGGTGTACTAATGCATGACCCCTGACCCCTGACCTCCCCCCCCCCACTGTGTTCACAGGAAGACCATAGCAGTTAGTATAATTGACCACGAGGAGTACGATAAGCAGGCCAGCTTCTACATAGAGCTGAAGGAGCCATGTTGGAACAAGAGGAGATGGACAGGTGTGAAGAGGCACCTTGACCTCTCTGATGACCTTTCACTTTTCCTTCCTCTACCTTGAGGCGCTCTTTTCCTCCTGTTAGCTCCTGTTACTGTCGCTGTGCTGCTTCCTCCTTCACCACAATGTTATCAGCCGACTGAGTGGGCGCCATCAGCCGTTATCACGACAGTTCTGATGCTTCAGACGGGCCAAACTGCACCAGCCAACGTCATTATAGCCAACGTCATCATGAGGTCATGATGAGGTCATGATGAGGTCATAATGAGGTCATGATGAGGTCACGGTGTTAGCTGGAGGCTAAACAAAGGAAAGACTGGAGGCTAACTAACACTAGCAGTGGGCTAAAGTTACACATCTAAAATGTCATCTTGCTGTGTTGTTGGCTGCCAGAATCCAGATATCACAACATTAGAGATGACTAACTGTGATTGGAGGCTCTAGCGAGCTACACCACCCTTTCTCTCCGTCTCTGAAACGCTTCTCCGATATTGTCCGACTCTCTTTCTGACTGACTTTACTGAAGGATAGTTAACTATAGAGATCCAAAGATTTATACGCCCTCAGTTTATCTTTACAGCGCTGCCGTTGGCCAACAGCCCGCTGGTCGGACCGCCGGCTACTTAGCTAGCTTAGCTCGCTAATTCCACCGTGCTGTCATGAAACATAGAAAATGAGGCGAACAAAGTCGTCCCTCATCTGGTGATAGCACGGTGCTTACCTACGCTGAGACCAGAGTGTGAGGATGAAGCATTAAGTTGTTAACTCATTTAGTGACTGGCTGGTTAGCCAGCTTGCTAATTCCACCATACTACAGGAAATGAGTCCAACAGAGGACAGCGTTGGGTCGCGGTCCCTCTGCCTCACTCCTCGCCGCCAGGAGACGACTTCACTGGGAGGAGAGCAGAATTAACGTTAGCCAGCCGTGTCCTCCTCCTGCAGTCGTCTCCAGCGGCGTAGTGGTCTAATCTGGTCCCGTTGGTTCATGTTAACGTTCTCAACTCCCACTGGTGATCCTGGAGAGAGAGTGACGGCACATGTTGAGAGAAACTAGGATTTTCTTCAGCCAATGTTAAAAAAACAAGCCAACAATACTTACTAGCCAGCGTTAGCTAACGTGTTCAGAGGATTATTCTGCCTCCACTAAACACGTCACCATGGTTACTGACGGAGAAGAGGTCGATACTACGTCACCTGACTTCCTCCTTTGCTCCTGTTATAATCACTTCGGCCGCTAGAGGTCGGCGTCGTCTCCTTGTATTCTGAACCTACTAGTAGGTGCAGCAGGCCCCCTCTAACCCAGATCTATGAGGCTGATAAAAAAAACTGATAACGCCCATTCAATCGGCTGATATCATTTGACGCGGTTGTGTCACAACCCTACTGGTCAGAGCCATTATTGGAGGGTTTATAGAACCAGTCAGAACTGGTTTAGACTTGTTCAGATTAACTATGACATGTAACCAGTCAAGAGAAGTTGAGACTAATTAGGACTGTTTACAGGACAGAAGGGGACTGGTTATGACTGGTTGGGACATGGTGGGACAGTTTAGGACAGGTGTACGGTCTGTTTGTCCCTGTCGTATTAAACCTGCCTGTGTGTGTATTCGTCTAATGTCACATTAAACACTAAACAGCACGTCTCACAGTCCAACACGTTTTCTCTTCATGTTCATCAATGTAGCGTTCAGGGCCCAGTTCTTCTTTATCTTGATTTGATTGGTGATGTCTGTTTAACGTACAGGTTTATTCTCAGGACATAGAATTTTCTAGATGAATGGCCATAAACAAATCATTTTCAGTTACAAATGACTTGTTTGTCTAAACCAGGGGTCAGCGACCTTTACTATCAACGGAGCCATTTTAGGCAAAAAAAAAGGAAAAAGAAATGTACTACGGAGTATTAGGGCCACATTGAGGGGGAAAAAATCGTAATATTACGAGAATAAAATCATAACTTAACGAGACTTTTTTTTTATATATTACGAGAATAAAGTAAAAATTTTACAAAAAAAAATTGCAATATTCCGAGAATAAAGTCATAACTTAACGAGAAAAAAATCGTTATATTACGAGAATAGTCATAATATTACGAGAATAAAAAGTCGTAATATTACGAGAATAAAGTCATAACTTAACGAGAATTTTTTTTAATATTACGAGAATAAAGTCATAATTTTACGAGAAAAAAAGAAAATAACATGTAAAATTACTACTTTATAATATTATAACTCTCGTAAACCTATGACTTTATTCTCGTAATATTACGACTTTATTCTCGAAATCTCAGATTTTCTTTTTTCTTCAATGTGGCCCTAATACTCACAGTACATAGACCTACAACAATGACAAATAAAAATGTAAACAGTTATTCATATCCATTGTTAAAACTCCACAGGGAGCCGCTGGAGAGGAGCTAAAGAGCTGCAGGTTGCTGACTGCTGGACTGGAGGGATGATGAAAAATGATGATATGATTTTAAATGAGACCAAACCAAACTAAACTGAGCCGAGTTCTTTCTTTAACTTCTAGTTTGTTTTCATCTCTTTTGTTTTTCTGCTTCGTCTTGTTTCTTCTCTTCAGCCATGTTGCTTCAGGAAGTCGGTAAGCTGCTTTAATCTTCCTGCTGACTGTTTCTGGTTCTGTCTTCTTCATTCATTCATCAGATCTCCGCCAGCATTCAAATTCAGTTTCTATATTATTAAAATGAAGAATGAAAATGTAAAATCAGAACTAATGTTGACTTCCTGTTTCATATTTTCTAATCTTTCAGGTGGATTCGTGAAAACAGGTGAGTGAACACAAACACAGACTCATTTCTAGTGATGTCATACGGGAATGTTTCCTGTTGATCTGAGTTAACTGATCCTGTTTGACTTCTTACCAGACCAACAGCGTTATGGTAAGACTCCTCTTAGAGGTGGAAATGTTTGCTTTAAAGTGTTTCTGCACTTTAAAACAACAACATGTACAATAACAGAGATGCACCCCCCAACACGTCACAGTGAAACCTCCCGTTTATCATTCAATCTATAATATTAAATGTTCTCCTGGCTGCATCACAACTGGTAGCGGACGTCTAATATATGGAGACAAACTAGTGTCGATACTGGTTACAAATGTGAGAACAAATAAAAACGAGATTTACGGATCTGTGCGGCGATTCGTGAGTCATCTACGGTGTTCACAAATACAAATAAATATCAACCAATGTCAACAAATTTGGATTTTTGAACACCATGAACTCGGCACAAATCATTTGTCTCCAACATTGAAGTTAATTTCTCTGCAGCGTCTTTCACTGCATGTTGGTTTTAATCTGTCGTCACAATTAGATCCTAATATTTCAATGACGCCCGAGTCATTTGGGGTTTTACAGGAGCGTTTACTCTTCTATAAGTTTTTCCTTTATTTTTCCTAAAAACTACGTTCCCATACAATTAAACTGCATTCTCAATTATGTTTGGAAGGAAATTAGGTATTTTGTTGCAGGTTATGTTTCACTTTGACGTGACACAAATACGTTTGTAAATCCGCGAACGGCTGCGGCGAGTAACGTAGTATATCGAGCGACCGTTTATGAAAGTTACGTTGAATAAAAACTAGAGCGGTCAACTGATTATAATATTTAATCGCAACTTAATCGCACATTTTTTTATCTGTTCAAAATGTCTCTTAAAGGGAGATTTTATACTCTTATCAACATGTGAGTGGACAAATATGCTCCTTTATGTAAATGTATGTATATATTTATTATTGTAAATCAATGAACAACACAAAACAATGACAGATATTGATCCAGAAACCCTCACAGGTACTGCATATAGCATAAAACAATATACTCCAATCATAACATGGCAAACTGCAGCCCAACAGGCAGCAACAGCTGTCAGTGTGTCAGTGTGCTGACTTGACTATGACTTGCCCCAAACTGCATGTGATTATCATAAAGTGGGCATGTCTGTAAAGGGGAGACTCGTGGGTACCCATAGAACCCATTTTCATTCACATATCTGGAGGTCAGAGGTCAAGGGACCCCTTTGAAAATGGACATGAAAGTTTTTCCTCGCCAACATTTAGTGTAACTTTGGAGCGTTATTTAACCTCCTTCATGACCAGCTAGTCTAACATGGTTGGTACCGATGGATTCATCAGGTTTTATAGTTTCATATGATACCAGTATCTTCACTCTAGCTTTAAAACTGAGCTGTTACAACCTAAAAATCACAAGTTGCTTTGAAGAAATTAGTTGTTGTAAATTAATTTGCGTTAACGCAAAATAATTCAACAAGTCTGAAGCTCTACGCCAAAAAAACATCTGATTGGTCCCAACGACGGCTCGGGTTAGTGAACTCTACTGTCAACATCCAGGGTCCTAACTACACGCATCAACGCTGCACGTCAACCACTGCTGACCTCACAGACCCCGTGGTGCGATGATGCTCTTCTCTTCACCGACTGACTCGACCTCTGACCTCTTCAACCGCTGAGGCTGATGGGAAATCATCTCCTCTGAGGTCACGTCTCACTGAGCATGCTCTGTGTTTTTTTTATTTCATTTAGTTTCAGACAAACTTCCTGTTGGTCATGCCAACATGTTTCTCTCCAGCTTCATGGATCCATAAGAAGACGAAGCAGCTGTTATTATCATAATCTCAGATTATTCATCATGTTGTTGAGGTTTGTTCCAGCGTCATCGCCACACGGCTGAGTGGAAACACACCGCCGGATGTTAAACATTCACAGAGTCTGTCCAACACCGACGCTGGTGTTCCTCCATCCAGTTAAAAAACGGCTTCAATGGATGAAAGTCATCCTTTTACAGCGTTCATCTTTCCCAGATGTTGTTTTAGTCGTTGTTGTTGTTGTTGTTGTTGTTGTTTTTGTTGTTGTTGTCGTTGTACGGAGGCCGTGGTGTTCCAGGACTTTCTCTGGCTCAGGTTCAGATTCTGGTTCCCTGTTCAGGTGGAGACGTCTACAGGAAGGTCCAGGGACGAGACCACCCCGCCCCCTCCGCCATCATCAACATCACAGGTACGTCCATCTGTCTGTCCACCACCTATCTGTCCATCTCCATTCATCTATCTTCCATGAAATCCATCCATCCATCCCACTCCTCCTGTGTTGTTCTGATCCTTGTTGACTGTGAAGCATCAGTGATGATGAGTTTTACCATTAAACCCTCTCTGTCTATCTGTCTCTCTGTCTCTCTGTCTCTCTGTCCCTCTGTCTCTCTGTCTCTCTGTCTCCCACCCCAAGAGGAGGGAGGTGAGGAGGTTCTGACCAAGAAGGAGGAGGAGGAGAGGCGGATCGCGGAGATGGGCCGACCGATGCTGGGCGAGCACATCAAACTGGAGGTCGTCATCGAGGAGTCGTACGAGTTCAAGGTGGGATCAGTTTCCCTTTAAAATGGTATCATAATTAAAACATCAAAATAAATATTAGGGCTATCAATCGATTAAAATAGTTAATCGTGATTAATCGCATATTTTGTATCTGTTTTAAATGAACCTTAAAGGGAGATAGTTAAGTATTTAATCCTCTTATCAACATGAGAATGGGCAAATATGCTGCTTTATGCAAAATGTATGTATATATTTATTATAGTAAATCAATTAACAACACAAAACAATGATAGATATTGTCCAGAAACTCTCACAGGTACTGCATTTAGCATAAAACACTATGCTCAAATCATAACATGGCAAACCAGACCCCTTTGAAAATGGCCATGACAGTAAGTGTTTTTTCTGTGGACAGAATTTCTTCATTTGTTAACACAAGGCTGTTATTCTGAAATATGTGCCGGACAGTGTTCTAGAACATGCAGTGACTTGCAGAGCTCCATGAATGAATACAGTACGGAGTTTTAATTGTGGATTATTACTATTATTTACAATTTACCACACGTTTCTTAACCTTTCTCGGTCTAAACTAAATATAAATTATATTTATAATGCAATGGCCATTAAAAGGAAAACTCTATATAGAAAGAAAGAGCTGACAGCAGCAGCAACCTAAAAATCACAAGTTGCGTTGATGCGTTTAAGAAATTAGTGGCGTTAAAACATATCTGCGTTAACGTGTTATCTTTGACGAAACCTAAAATAAACACATACAGTCAAATCTAAAGCGTAACATCCGTGTTCAGATGACCAAACTAATGGGATGATCCGTAAAAAGATCAGCAGGAACAGGATCTGACCGTGTCATTGTTTGACCTTTTCAGAGCACCGTGGATAAACTCCTGAAGAAGACCAACCTGGCGCTGGTGATCGGGACCAACAGCTGGAGAGAGCAGTTTGTGGACGCCATCACGGTCAGCTCTGGTAAGAAGGTCACCCCAGTTTGTTTCCTCTCGTAGTTGGAGGGGTCGTTCAGACGAGGACGGATAAAGAAATCCGGCTCCATTAATGACTCACAGAATTAAAAGTGTTTGTAGATGAAACTGACCAGCTTGTTGACCCCTGGCTCCGCCTCCCTCTCCTGCCCAGGTGATGACGACGATGAATGTGGCGAGGAGAAGCTGCCCTCCTGTTTCGACTACGTCATGCACTTCCTCACCGTCTTCTGGAAGCTTCTGTTCGCCTTAGTCCCCCCCACCGACTACCTGAACGGCTGGGCGTGCTTCGTCGTCTCCATCTCCGTCATCGGCATGCTGACGGCGGTCATCGGCGACCTGGCGTCGCATTTCGGCTGCACCGTCGGCCTCAAAGACTCCGTCACCGCGGTGGTGTTCGTAGCTCTGGGCACATCTGTACCAGGTCTGTTACAAACCTCTCTTCAGTTACAGTAAAACACAGAACATTCATTTAGCAGACGCTGTCGTCTAAAAACAACTTCACAAGATTAGTGAAACATTAAGAGTCTGACAGCTTTAAACGGAACAGAGACGTCATCCTATTAGAGCTGGACGATCCACCCATCTCCTGATTCTATACTGTCACCATACATCTAACATCTTAACATGGGAGTGCAGGTCGTATCCACGCTGACCCTCCAACGTTTTATACTTTCTGAGGTTTGTTTCGGTTGACGGATACCGAACGGATATGACGTCACGTTACTCAGACTACAATAATAAACTTCGTTCTACTTGTAAATAAATATTGAATCGCAATACTTAAAACTTGCAATACATATCAAATCTACACCTAGGTATCATGATGGTATTGAATCAGGAGGTACTGTAGTGAACCGTCCAGCTCTAGTTTGGACTATAGGCAAAAGTTTGCAACAACTTGATGGATCTAAAACACTCCTCTCCACTTTCTCTCCACCTCAGACACCTTCGCCAGTAAGGTGTCCGCCATCCAGGACCAATACGCCGACGCCTCCATCGGCAACGTGACAGGAAGTAACGCCGTCAACGTCTTCCTGGGTATCGGCGTGGCCTGGTCCATCGCCGCCATCTACCACTACTCTAAGGGTCAGGAGTTCAGAGTCGACCCGGGCACGCTCGCCTTCTCCGTCACACTCTTCACCATCTTCGCCTTCATCACCATCTTCGTCCTCATATACCGGCGCCGGCCCGAGATCGGCGGGGAGCTCGGCGGACCCAGAGTCCCCAAGATCCTCACCAGCTGCCTGTTCTTCAGCCTGTGGTTGATGTACATCGTCTTCTCCTCGTTGGAGGCCTACTGCCACGTAAAAGGCTTCTAAAAGTTCTGATGGTTCTGACAGATGAACCCTCCTGATGGATTTCTAAAGGTTCCTGCACCGGTTCCTATAATTTCTGTTATTTGTCTAAAGGTTGTAACAGGTTCCTGACAGCTGATGCATTCCTAAAGGTTCTAGAGGACATGCAGCGGTTCTGACGGGTTCCTGGGGATGAACTCATCGTAGTTCTAATAGTTATTTTGAGCTTTCTAAATGCAGATAAATAAATATTCTGCTGGACTCTGTATAGTTTTTTATGTTCTTTAAAAAGTCTAACAGGTTCAAAACAACTTTGATGGGTTTCTAAAGATCCTGACGGATTCTACAGCTTCTCAACAGTCCTGATGGATTTCTAAAGGTTCCAGTAGGTTCCTGCATAATGTGACAGGTTCCAGGTATTTCCTCTAAGAGTCTGGATAAACCTCTAATGAGTCTAGTTCCTGAATGTTCCTTTAATTTAATCTGTTATTTGTCAAAAAGCTTGTATAGAAATCTAAAGCTTGTTCCTGACAGTTGGTTGATTTCTGGAGGTTCTGGTGGACATTTAACAGTTCTAACAGGAACTCATCAGGACTTGACATTAAGCTTTTACAGCCAGTAGATGAGATGTTTTATTTGCCCGATAGCCAAACTTACTTGTCGGAAATGAAAAATGTATATTATTAGATTATTAGAATTTAATAACGTACAAAACTTACAATTAATATGCTTTCCTCAAAGCCACCAGACTCCATTGACAGAAACAGTAGTTTGACCTTGCTGATCGTTGTAAAACACACCCCAAGTTAAGCTGGTTTACTGAAGGGATTTCCACTCTAAAGAACAATAATATAACAAACATGACAGATGTCAGCATTTAAGAGAAAGAAGAAGCTTTGTTTCATCTTTTATAAAAAGAGCGCCATCATGATGTAGTACCTGTGACATCACCAGGTTGGTCAGCTCGGCTGAGTTACACAGATCCAACGGTAGAGAGACCATGCGAGACAGAGACTGAGGAGACACAGGACAGAGGAAAACAAAAAAGAGAGGGACACTATTGTTCCTGGATGTAAAGATAAGTTTTGCTTCTGCTAGCTAGCTAGCTAGCGGCTCAACATTAGCATCCCAAAACTACCGTCAAAAACTACAGACATCATCGTCCTGATGTTACCCGTGTTCTCCTTCAACTAACCAACTAACTATCGTTCGTAATCACTCGGAGCACCAGAACGCTCTCTGACAAACTGGACCGTTGGTATATTCAGAGCGCTGTTTGTAACGTAACGTAACGTAACGTCACCGTTCAGTTATTCAGGGCACCTTAGGGCGGCCGAGCGTACTCTGGGCACTCCAATGAAAGCTTTAATGCTGATCTCCTGAACGTATATTTCTACTATCAGGGCATCATCACTAAGAAAGATCACATTTATTTATCACTTGCCTGATCAGACAACTACATGAGGCATTAGCCCAAATACGGCGTTTACTTGCCCCGAGCAAGCGTTACTGTCGAGCCCTGTTCATACAAGACAAGTTCAGAAACCTGCAACAATACTCAACAGACAACTAATAACTGTTTTATTGATCTTTCTTTGGTCATTTTGATTAATCTCTAATATACTAACTGTATGTTAAAGGTCTAACAGGTTCAAAACATATTTGAAGGGTTTCCAAAGCTCCCTGACAGATTCTACGTGTTCCTGACGGTCCTGATGAATTTCTCCTGAAACTCCTCTTGGACTTCCTCTGGTGTCTCTATCGGACCGTTCTCTGGCTGCTGAGAGCTGAAGTCTGGACTATCTTCATCCTCACAAACCTCCCGAACATTTAAATACATTTACACGTCTCATAAATCCTTCAGCCGTGTATAAACCATTGCACAACAGCAGTGACGAAGAACCGGCGTGGCGATGAAGGACTTGTAAAAACCTGCAGGACTTTAAATGTTAGAGGCGACAGGAGCAGTCGTGTTGCACCTCGATGAATATCCGCACTGAGTTTGACATGTAGTTCATTTTGAAATTAAGTTAAGCAGAGCAACGTGGGAGGATCCATTAAAGGTGTCTGCTGTAGCGAAACCATGAACTCTTTAAAACAGAGACTCCTGAGCTGCTCCGGCAGCGGATCCACAATAATATAACGGTGTCTGTTTGTGTGTGAGTGCATCATACGTAACCTCAAAGAACACTGCGTCTGTGATATGATGGCGAGCTGCCGACTGGACGATGTAAACGTGAGAGCTGTCGCATTTTATCTGATGTTTTTCCTTCAAATATTAAAAGGACAGCGAGGCCTCAGTGTGCCGTTTGGTTCTTATTCATCTTCAGCAGCAGTGAGTCCTGGAGTCACATCTGGAACTGGGGATGACCATAATCAACCGTTTAACCGTTAACCGACATTAAGCATTTTAACCGATGCATGAGACGCACAAATCTTGTTGGTTAACGGTTAATAATCGGTTAACGAGGGTCGGTTATTGGTTAAGAACATTTTTCAAAATGAGCATCCCTATCTGGAACTCACCTTGTCATTTTTGTACGGACTGAATGATCCAGATGTGCTGCATTCAGAGGTTAAGGGATTCCTTAAGTATAAGACCAAGATAAGGCAAAAACATGAAATATTTACGTGAACATTTTAAGGAAACCTTAAAGAGACTATTTCTCACTTTCAGAAATGCTTGTTAACAGCGACACCTGTGGCCGTTAAGTCAACGAAAGTCAGCCTTGGGCTGGCGCTTGTGCTCGCTCTACATAGACATGAAGGAGCATCGCTCAACACAGTGAGGAGACACACGTCAGCTAAAAGCACAATATCACTCTATATTTCAGCTGCTTGGCAGTAATATTAGCTGACCAGACGAAGGTCTCTCCATGAATCAATGCTGATCCTAGTGTTGGCTTTTCCTGCCTCAGCCTCCCGGGCTGAAGCAGGAAAAGCGGGTCGGTGCCGGGGCTGAAGCAGGAAGAGAAAAGTTATCGCCTCCCGACTACGTCCGCAGGGAGACACCGGCACCCGGTCGGAGACGATAACGTTTCTCTCTGCGGAGCCCCGTCACTTTACAAGACACGGGAAACCTCTGTTGGTCTGGAGGAGCTGCAGCAGTTATTTCTGCACAAACGTCCACTGAACATTCACTAGATATTCTCAGAGCTAAACTAACTCTTCTGCAGTGTGGAGTGAGCAGCATGCACGTGAGGTGGAGAGAGAGAGAGAGAGAGAACAAGCGCGGTGTGTGAATGAAGGCAAGGAGGCAGAGGAGCAGAGACTCCAGCCACACGCGAGCGCGCATGGGATCCCGACCCGGTAGATTTATACCTGTAAAAAGTTACAATCAGTCCCTTTAAGGAGAAGATTTAAGGATGTTTTGTGCAACTGGTTTTATTTTAAGGAAATCTTAACTTGGACTTTAAAGAAAATCTTAATTTAAGGTGTTAACTACGTGTTCACATGACGCTGCCTCGCGTATCCTGCGTCCGTTTGGAGCGCTGTAGTCTGGTCAAATAGCTGATCTCTAACTCTTATTTTCAATGATTGTTGCAAGTGAGATACTTCCTGTTTACATCTCCCAAAGCATTATGGGAACTGTAGTTCTAAAACTTGAAGCACAATTATCCCCCATATAGTTAGACAAAGAATAATAAGAGGAGAGAAAAGATCCATATCTATTTGACATGACTAAGACTCTGGATGTCAGAACAGACTGAACGATCCAGATGTGCTGCGGTACATCACAGAGGTCCAGAGGTGACGGGAGGTGGATCCTGTTACAGAGATCTACTCGCTGTTTCTACGTTTCCAGTCTGGATGCTTTAATGTGAGAAAATCAAATAATCTCAGTGAATAAAATGTCTAACTATTCCTTTAAAAGATTAATAATAAACGACCAACACGATGAAGTCCAGCTGTGTTTATTGTTGTTTCAAACCTCCTGATTAAAGGGTTAAAGCTGAGCAGAGAGACGGTTCATAAACACTAAACACTCTGACACTCTGGTGGATCGGTGTTTAATCCATCACAGCACTTCCTGAAGTCATCTCCATGGCAACAGCAGCTGAGGATCATGGGTACTGTAGTGTTATTATTACTATTATTATTATCATTATTATTATTATTATTACTGTGTACAGTATTTACAGTAATAAATAAATATCCACAGCAAAGTTCATATAAATAATTAAAAAGTCTCCACTGTCAAATAACATCTTTAAAAAACATTAACTGACATGATAGAAACATTTCTATTCCAACAGGATGAGAGAGGAGGAGGAGGATTAGGAAGAGGAGGAAGAGGATGAAGAGGAGGAGGAAGAGGAGAGGAGGAGGAGGAGGAGGAAGAGGAGGAGGAGAAGGAGGAGGATGATGAAGAGGAGGAGGAGGAGGAGGAGGAGGAGGAGGAGGATGAAAAGGAGGAGGATGAAGAGGAAGAGGAGGAGGAGGAGGAGGAGGAGGAGAAGTTTCAGGATGTAGAGGAGGAAGAGGATGAAGAGGAGGAGTTCATGGTTTGCTGTAGCTGAAGATCCCGATAGGAAAGTGTTTGACGTGAGTCGGCCATTGAGCCGCCAGCTGGAAGAACTTGACGTCGTTCCACTCGACTCCGTCTATAGAGACTGAGAGAGATGATGATGTCATCACACACCTGATCACACCTGTGTGTGTGTGTGTGTGTGTGTGTGTGTGTATGTGTGTGTGCGCGTACCTCTCAGTGTGTGTTGGTGTTTGGAGGTACAGATCAGTCTGCTGATTCCTTCAATCAGCTGACTCCTCGACTCCGCCTCCTTCTCCTTCGTCTTCTTACTGAGGAACATGACTGACAGAGACACACCTTCATCACCACCATCATCATCATCATCACCATCTTCACCATCACCTCTCCTCTTCCTCACCTTTCTTGTTCTTCTCCTTCCTCACCACCGTCATGCTCATCAGCTCTCCTCCGCTGATCCTCGACACCTGCAGACAGCGGAAGTTGCTCTTCAGAGTGTTCTTCATCCCCCCATCCCTCCTCCGCTCTCCTCCTCCTCCTCCTCCTCCTCCTCCTGCTGCTCCTCCTCCTCCTCCTCCTCCTCCTCCTCCTCCACCCTGACCGCTCCAGTAGTCCACCTGCAGACCCATCACCTCCCCCGGGCAGCTGCACAGGGAGGAGGAAGAGGAGGAGTCAGGTCACGGTTCTCATCACAGAGTCAAACAACATTTATCGATAAATATACTTCTGTAAGGGTATTTCTATTCTATTGTCATATTCTACTGAAACGTCCTGTGTTAAACAATAAAATATTATAAATATAATAAACGTTTTCAGTCCAAAATGGCGGCAGCGGCTGTTGTCAAACAAACACCTGAGTTTCATCTCTTTGCTTCTGTAGTCTTTGACAGAGTAACAGCTTGTATTTTGAAAATCCAGTAAACAGGAAGTACCTGGTTGAGGGGGAGGGAGGAGGGGTGGAGGTGATGCTGATCGGTGCTCCTGATTGGGCGGGAGGAGATCCCAGTATGATGTCATCAGAGTCGACTGGGAGAAGAACCAATCAAACAGGTTTATTTATTGTCATTAGACAATAAAGATGAATCATGTTCATGGTTCCTCATATATATATATAATTATATATTAACACATGCAGTCAGTATTAAAGGTAAAATATTATCATTGATTCTGAATGTGATTATAACAGTTTATGTTCTATTGTGTTTTTATCTTATTGGGGGAATTTTCATATTCATAAAGCTAAATTTCTTAATTCAACCCAAATTTTTTAAGTTATTTTTAAGTTCAAATAAATGTTATTTTGAGTCTCTTAAATAAGAAACGCATGTCAGTAGCTAAAATTTACTTAGAATATGTTTGTCTGAAGAAGTCTGTCACCAAAATGATTATTATTCTTTATTTCTTTATTATTTTGATTTAACTATTTCTTCTTCTTCTATTATTATTTTTTTATTATTATCATTATTATTATTATTAGTAGTAGTAGTAGTAGTATTTATTACCTTCTGATGTGATAATGTTTTTCTTTCTTTACTGTATGATTGTTTGTACATTATTATAATTAAATTTAATAATAATAATAATAACAATAATAATAATAATAATAATAATTTGAGTAAACGTTTTAAAAAATAATAATAAAAAAAGCAGGTGTGAGGACAGACTGGAGCTCTTCCTCAAATTAAAGGTTTGTTTCCTGTATTTGTTTTGTTCTTTCAGAAGTTTATTTGTCTGTGAAGAAAATAAAAGCATAATCAGTTAAATAACGATAAATAATCAGAAACCAAAGGGGGCGGAGCCTGGGAGGGTTGACAGGTGAGTCTGGTCTACCTGAGGTGGACCGGAGGTTCTGCTCCACGATGCCGACCTTCACCAGCTGAGAACAATCATTTATGTACACAGTAGATTAGACACAGTAGTATGTAAAGCAACAGTCAAGTCCATTAGATAGCACATAATAGATGCAGTAATAGTAGTAATAGTAATAATAGTAGTTCTAGTAGTACTTGTCAGTCTTACCCCGATAAAAGGGACAAACTTCTGACAGGAGTCGTCGTCGGGGCTGCAGAAGAAGAAGAAGACCAGAATCAGACATTTACTCATGAAACATAAATCAAACTGTGATTCCTCTGCTGTCCACTAGATGCTGCTGTGGTAAACTTCTGTAAACTGAGTCACCTGCACATCTCAGGTGAACTTTGACCTGTGAGTGACCTCTGAGTGGACGGCGAGATGAAGCTATCTAGTGTGGTTTACACCCAGTTAGCAGACAGGAGGGCTTCATGCTAACACAGCTGTTAATACACCGCAGACACTTACTGTCCTGTTAGCAACCAACCTAACAAACTTCATAAATTACAGCATTTATTTAGCATTATATTAATCGATGACGTGCAGATGAATCTCTGGTGTGAGCCCTCAGGCCTTCAGGCCTTGATCAGACTGCCAGCCCAAATCTGTTTTTTGTCGTATCCAGATAGAATTTAGAAAGTCTGGACGGCCAAAAAAAACACATGAAATGTTTGCAGATCGGATCCAAACGACATGTGAAGGTGGTTTAAAATGGGAATCCAATCAGATTTCTACAGATGCGTCTCAGTCCCGACACTCTAGACCAGGGGTCAGGGGTCAGGGGTCAGCAACCTTTACTATCTAAAGAGCCAATTTAGGCAAAGAAAAACAAAAAAATCTGTCTGGAGCCGCAAAACATGTGATCATTGTGATGAAGGTAACACAGTTTATAGTCTAAGTATATAATATATAAGTCTAATGCAGTGAGGGCCAAAGAGACAATGTACTACGGAGTATTAGGACCACATTGAGGGAAAAAACATCTGAGATTTACACAAAAAAAATCAGAACTTAACGAGAAAAAAATAAAATAACACGTAAAATTACTACTTTATAATATTATGACTTTATTCTCTAAATCTCAGATTTATTTTTTTCCTCAATGTGGTCCTAATACTCCGTCGTACCGTCGTACCGTAGACCTACAACAATGATAAATAAAAATGAAAATAAAGAACAGTTATTCATTTCCATGTTTAAAACTCCACAGGGAGCCTCTGGAGAGGAGCTGAAGAGACGCAGGTTGCTGACCTCTGACCCCTGACCCCCGGTCTAGACGCTCAAATCACAATGAAACGTTAGGAAGCGAGACGGCGCCGTATCCAGGTCTGATTATACATCCATGCACAGGATGGACCTCCATTTCTCATGCTTCTACGTATAGCTATGTAGTTACTGATGCCTACGTCGTTACCACGGCAACCCATGCAGATGATGTGATGTCTGGATCTGATCACTAATAACAGAAGATCTGATCTGAGAAACAAAAGGTCTTTGTCTGCAGTCTGAACGCAGCCTCAGACCTTCCAAGTTGTTAGCTTCATGCTCCATTAGCATGCGCACAAGCACACAGGTGCATAATGCACTACAGTCCTGGAGACTGCAGATGGAAGTCCGTCAGCTACCAAATCAATATGGATATCAACAAAACTGTTTTTTAAACTCCACTTTGAGACATTTGAGACTCCGTCTCTATTTGGACACATCAGGGGTTGCATTCGAAAAGTCAAAAAATTACGTCCTAACGTCTTCTCCTAACCACTTCTCCTAACGTCTTCTCTTAACCACTTCTCCTTGACCTCGATGGAAAACGTCATGAGGTCAAGGAGAGATGAGAAGGAGAATTCAGAAGGACTCAGGAAAAGACAACCGTTGTGTTCAGAGAATCTGACTGCTCTTTCACTAGAAGCTACATAATTATGATGTTAGTGACGTCAGTCTGCCGTGCTGAAACTACAATGTTCTGAAGATGGACTACAAAGGCGCTGCTCCCTCTGTGCGTTCTTAAATATCTCCTTCAGTGACAGACTGCTTCACCCGCGGTGTGTGAAAGAGAGATACCACAGGTCCTCCTGCTGCTGCTGGAACACTTTACATCAACATATAATAAAGATTATCTGACCTAACGAGGACAACCGGCGAAAATATCACCTCATTACCGAGGTTGGAACTGAAATAAACAGGAATATATGATAGATATTGAGTTAATTGTTGGAGTTATGGAGAAGGTGTAGGACCGGATACTTCTTCCTACTTCCTTTGGGACATGTCATATTTATTTATGTTGATTATTCTTTAATTGATTGTTTACTGTTCATTTTATTAGTTATTCTAGTTTTGTTTTTTACTGAGGTATTTGTTACATGTTCCAAATAAATAATTAATTAAAAATAAAGTGAAGGGGCGGCTGGTTAGCTCAGTCGGTAGAGCGAGCGCCCATGTATCGCCAAGGCTCAGTCCTAGCAGCGGTGGACCCGGGTTCGAATCCGGCCTGTGGTCCTTTCCGCATGTCAATTCTCTCTCTCCCCCTTTCAACACTCTATCCACTGTCCTATCAATAAAATGCTTAAAAATGCCCCCAAAAAATAACTTAAAAAAGAAAAATAAAGTGAAACAAAATGGTTGTCACTGTCCACTCATATTAAACATGAATCCCAATTAGTGTATGAAAATAATATGCAAGATCAGTATATAGTTTGTTATTATGAACGGCCGAATGGCGCATCGCTTTAAATGCTGCGGCCGCAAGGAATAGTGGGATGTTATTCTCTCTTTTCCTCTGGTAAAGGATGCTCCAGTGTATCCTCTGCTAAAGGAGATAAGAAAGGAAGCTTTGAAGCTCCTTTCCTTAACATTTGGAGAATTCAAACAGCTCTCATCATGGCTGCTACTGAAGTACTGAGAGGGTCATTTCACTCCGTTAGGAACCTTCCTGAGAGAAAAGGAGTATTCTAACGCAACCCCGGATTCTCTGGCGCTCAGAACAAATAACACAAAATGTCTCTTCAGACACATGTGGGACACTAAACAGGTTAGAGCAGCATCTGAACCACATCCACATGTTGGTCAGAGGAACCTTCAGAACCAGGTTAGTAGTTTAGGAGGGCTGGACATGCAGGACAAAAGGTTAAAGGTCAGAGGAAGAGGAGGCAGCAGGGTGAGGTGGTGAGATACCTGAGGTACAAAATGCAAACTTCACCTCCTTGAATGCAAACAAAAGAAAAGAGAAAGTGACCTGCAGGGGCACAATCATTTCAATCATCAAATTACCATGACGACAAGCAGACAACTTTTAAAATGCTTGTTTTCTGAATGGAGTCTGGATGGATCAGCGCCAGGCTATGCAGCTGCTCCATCAACACTCCACATGACGTCATCTAGAGACGTTGTTGTTTCTACCACAGACAGTCTGTGGTTTCTGGTCTCTGTACAGAGATGATGGACTATCAGAGCTCTGGGTGACCACAGACACATACTAGATTTATTTATCCTCCATTTCTGATTCAACAACGTCAGGACGTCAGTGAGGACAGGAGGACGATCTCAACGCTGAGAGGCTTTCACCACACAGAGACACCAGGATTTATCACTCCAGTTGGAATATTTCAACTCACACAAATGACGCAAATTTCGTGTACACGTGACGTCATTCGCGTCGCCCGACGTGAATTCGCCTCTATTCGCCTCTTTGCATTGACTTTGTATGTAACCATATTGTGAGAAAGGTTCGCTCTGCTCCTGGTGTGAACGCAATGTTACTTCCTCTTTTTGTTCTTGAGTTTTTCTGTTAAACTACACGTGATCTTTGCTCTGTTTCCCTCCAGTGTTTCTGTTGTGTTTGTTACTTTAAAGGGACTGTTTGTAAGAATCAGAAATGTCTTGTTAACAGCTTCACCTGTGGCCGTTAAGTCAACTAAAGTCAGCGTCCTGTTGCTGGCGCTTGTGCTCGCTCTACATAGACATGAAGGAGCATCGCTCAACACAGTGAGGAGACACACGTCAGCTAAAAGCACAATATCACTCTATATTTCAGCTGCTTGGCAGTAATGTTAGCTGACCAGACCAAGGTCTCTCCATGAATCAATGCTGATCCTAGTGTTGGCTTTTCCTGCCTCAGCCTCCCGACCGCGGCCGGAGGGAACGGGGGAGACGCCGGAGTTTTGGTCGGAGACGATAACGTTACTCTCCGCGGAGCCCCGTCACTTCACAAGACACGGGAAACCTCTGTTGGTCTGGAGGAGCTGCAGCAGTTATTTCTGCACAAACGTCCACTGAACATTCACTAGATATTCTCAGAGCTAAACTAACTCTTCTGCAGTGTGGAGTGAGCAGCATGCACGTGAGAGGTGGAGCGAGAGAGAGAGAAGGAGCGCGGTGTGTGAGTGAAGGCAGGCAGAGGAGCAGAGTACAGCAGAGACTCCGGTCCTGGAGACCAAAGCTACGGTCTCCCCCGCGTCCTCCGACCGCGGCCAACACTGTTTAACAGACGAGCTTCACTAGATACAACCAAGAGGTTTTGATGCTTCACTGGAGTTTGTGTTGGAGTCTGAGTCTGAACAGCGTAGACACACGCGAGACCATGAGACACCGACCAGCAATGATTTATACGTGTAAGAAGTTACAAACAGCACCTTTAAACAAGTGTAAAGTGAATGTTGTGATGAGTGGACAGGTGAGGCCGTTCTGGTGAGTGTGGAGCATTTAGAGACTTGGGTCTCTGTAGTTGTATTGTTAACAGAGGGAAGGTCTGAGGTCTGATCCTGACAGTTTACAAACGTACCTCTTGTGTTTGCAGGTCAGCATGGCCTCTGAGATCGGACACAGGTGAGAAACAGCAGCTCCGCTCAGATACTGAGACACTCGTCCCGCGACACCCACAGGATCTGTCCAACAGAGACAACATGTTTATCATCATCAGGCTTCACCTGTCAGACACTAACAGGGAGGATACAGAACATCAGGAAGGTCTCCAGGTAGATTATGATCCTCTGTTTCTTGTGTACAACTGGGACAATGACGGGGCCTATGGAGGACGGAAGCTGCCAAAATAAAATAAATAAATAAATAAATAAATAAATGACTCGATAAATAAATAATTATGTCATTAAATGTAGCAAAAATAATATTTAAAATAAAGATCCATTAATTAATTGATAAAATGTGACATAAATTGATAATAATTCCCTTATTTATTTACTCCTATTTAATTCTGTTTAATTTTACCTTTTATTTATTCATGTATTTATTTTTATAAATTTTTAAATATATTTATTTATTTTATATTTATTTTCAAACTTGTGTATTTATTTATGTATTAAAATATTTATTGTGATTGGCTCGGGCAGGTGTGATGG
>NC_051271.1:1172500-1182500 GCF_015220745.1 Sebastes umbrosus
TGACTATGACTTGCCCCAAACTGCATGTGATGATCATAAAGTGGGCATGTCTGTAAAGGGGAGACTCGTGGGTACCCATAGAACCAATTTACATTCACTGATCTGGAGGTCAGAGGTCAAGGGACTTTGTTTTAGACTTTTTTCAGACTTTTTTTAGAAATTTTTTAGACTTTTTAAAATATTTTTCAGACTTTTTTTAGAAATTTTTTTAGACTTTTTAAAATATTTTTCAGACTTTTTTTAGAAATTTTTTAGACTTTTTAAAATATTTTTCAGACTTTTTTCGGACATTTTTTGGACAATTTTCAGACAATTTTCAGACTTCTTTCAGGGGAGACTCATGGGTACCCATAGAACACATTTTCATTCATATATCTCGAGGTCAGAGGTCAAGGGACTTTTTTCTGACATTTTTTTATATTTCTCACACTTTTTTCTGACATTTTTTTTTTAATTTTTAAAATATTTTTCACACTTTTTTCGGAAATGTTTTGGACAATTTTCAGACATTTTTCTTACACTTTTATGACCTTTTTCAGACTTTTTTTATACTTTTCAGACTTTATTTAGAATGTTTTTGGACAATTTTTAGACTTTTTAAAAATATTTTTCACACTTTTTTCAGACATTTTTTGGACAATTTTCAGACTATTTTCAGACTTCTTTCAGTGGAGACTCGTGGGTACCAATAGAACGCATTTTCATTCATATATCTCGAGGTCAGAGGTCAAGGGACTTCTTTTAGAGTTTTTTTTAGACTTTTTTTATATTTTTCACACTTTTTTCGGATTTTTTTTTTACAATTTTTAGACTTTTTAAAAATATTTTTCACACTTTTTTCGGACATTTTTTGGACAATTTTCAGACATTTTTCTTACACTTTTTTGACTTTTTTTATACTTTTCAGACTTTATTCAGACTTCTTTCAGGGGAGACTCATGAATACCCATAGAACGCATTTTCATTCATATATCTCGAGGTCAGAGGTCAAGGAACTTTTTTAGAGTTTTTTAATATTTTTCACACTTTTTTCGCACATTTTTTGGACAATTTTCAGACATTTTTCTGACATTTTTAAAATATTTTCCCGATTTTTTTTGGACGTTTTTTGGACAATTTTTAGACTTTTTTTCCAACTTTTAAAAAATATTTTTCAGACTTTTTTCAGACTTTTTTCAGGGGAGACTCATGGGTACCCATAAAACGCATTTTCATTCATATATTTGTAGGTCAGACGGCATTGGACTTTTTTTAGACTTTTTAAAATATTTTTAAATGTCACCAAATTTGGTACAGAACATCTCTGGACCAAGCCGGAACGCTTTGTGCCATTGGGACCACATTTGATGGACGTGTGTAGATATGATGTCTGAGTGACCGTGACCAATCTGGTGCCATTAGGTCAATAGGTGGCGCTGTAGCAGCATCATCTAACTATCTGTCTCTGTATGCATGACTGTCCTTCACATATCTGGAGAATCGTTCATCCAATCTATTTCACACTTGGCGGTTACAAGCAGCCACACCGCGGTTCTCAACAACAGTATAAGCAGAACTTCTGAGGGCCAAGAGGTCCGGACGGGCGGCGCACTAGTGAACTCTAAATGTGGGTGTTGGACAGCGGCGGTGTGCGTCTGCGGTCTGACCTCAGTTTGGGTTTGGGCGTGCTCTGGATGCTGTCGTTGTCGTCCAGCTCCGGGCCGCTGTCGCTCGGGTTGTAAACCTCCAGACTGTCGTACAGCAGGTCCAGGTCCTCCTCGACCTCCTGACACTGACCCACCGGGTCCGAGTCCAGAACCTGCAGCGGATCAGCCGGGGGGGTCAGGTGATAGGACGGTTCACTCAACAACAACAGCCTGAATCTACTGGTGAAGAGTTCACACACATCACTGATTTATGAGTTATCAGCTGAAGGTTATTAACGTTTTGTCTCCTCAGCAACGGTTGCTGTTCTCACAGTGATTACTACAAGTAGAACTGCATGTATTATTATTGTTTATTATTAAATGGGATTTTATTGTTTTTTATTTATTGCCAATGTGTGAACAGGTTGTAACCTAAAAAATGAAACCTTCCACGACTTTCTAGGTTTCCTCTCTCAGCCTGTCGACTGCTTTTAATGTGAAAAACCCGGGACCTTTTTTCCGGGAAAATCCAACGAATGTGACGTCATGCACGCTCATGAGTGCCTTTAACTTCAGCTCCGCTTACAGGGCTAACGGCGTGCAACCGTAGCTAACGTTCAGGTAGAAATGGACTCCGCTGACGCCAACAAATGACCAGTCGCCACCACAACTCAGACTCCAACACAAACCACTAACCAGCTGATGGTTGTAGCTTCATATTGAGAGATGAGACAGACGTCAATCTGAACATCTAATAATATCTGATAACTCTCAGCAGGAGAATAAATGTATTTATTAAAATGACAAACTATTTCTTTAATAGTCAGTGGACTTGACTTCTTTTCATATGATAAAGTATAAATCTGATGAGTATATCAACATTTTAGGACAGTATGAGGACAATATGAGGACAGTATGAGGACAATATGAGGACAGTATGAGGACAGTATGAGGACAATATGAGGACAGTATGAGGACAATATGAGGACAGTATGAGGACAATATGAGTACAATATGAGGACATTATGAGGACAGTATGAGGACAATATGAGGACAGTATGAGGACAGTATGAGGACAATATGAGGAGAGTATGAGGACAATATGAGGACATTATGAGGACAGTATGAGGACAATATGAGGACAGTATGAGGACAGTATGAGGACAATATGAGTACAATATGAGGACATTATGAGGACAGTATGAGGACAATATGAGGACAGTATGAGGACAATATGAGGACAATATGAGGACAATGTGAGGACAATATGAGGACAATGTTCAGAGAGGTTTGAAGATTGAAATTCAACCTGAAACTATAAAAGTGGAAATGAAATATTCTTCATGTTTTGGTGTGTTTGCGTGTCTCTTTGTTTGTCTCTTTGTTTGTCTCTTTGTTTGTCTCTTTGTTTGTCTCTGTGTTTGTCTTGTTTGACCTTTAGTTCCAGGTGTTGTTTGTCTTTTGTTGTTAAATATCTGAAATAAAGCTGATATTCACTTCACAGAAGTCTGTATTACTGATCTGCTCATGCTTCCTAATAAACATATTTGAAAGGGGACGTTGCAGCCTTCAATAATGTGATATATATACAGTATATATATATTTCTCCTGACGTGGACTCTTGTTGGTACGAACCTCATCGGTGACTTTGAATCTTCTCAGCAGCGCCACAAACTTCTGTTTGAAGTTCGGCTGCTGAACGACAGAAAAGAAGAAAATAGATAAAAAGGTTTAAACAGTTTTCTTCATCTGATCAAAACGCAGAATCACATCCTTCATTTTACATTGTTATAATTATAGTTTTTCATTAACGACACACGACATCAACAACGACGCAACACATCATCCCGCTGACGGACAGGTGTGTTCCCGGCTCTGATTGGTCCTCACCTGAGTCAGGGAGGCCGTTCGAATCATTTTCCTGCGAGACTTCTTCGTCTTCCTCTGAATGTCGTCGTCATCGTCGTAAACGTCCTGCCAGACAAAAAGAGGAAACTGTTAAAGAAGTTTGATATACTATAGTATATGTAAATTACTTATTAATTAAAGGAGTCAACAATAATAATTTAACAGACTTTTCTAACATGCGGACATTTAAATTGTAAAAACTCTGATAATGGCTGCATTCCATTTAGTTGTCCTGACCTAAATGGACCGGGGCCGTCATTACCACTATATAAATAAGTTATATACTGTATATATATATATATACTGTATATCCTTCATCTATTGTGCTCTGAGATCCAGATGTGCACTGTGAGACAGGTGTGTTGTGTCAGCCGTCAGCTCTCAATCACCTGAGGAGCGGCCGCGTCATCACTTCCTTCCTGTTCGGAGGAGAAGCTGTCCTCGTCGTCCTCCCAGTAGTTCTCCGGGTCAGGAGACCGATCTGTCCCACAAACACACCGGTCACTGAAGGCATCACGGGTTTATTCTACTGGTTGAAAAACTGCAGCTGATAGTTATACTGTCATTAAGTACAACTTTGAGGTAAATTTACTTCTACTCCACTACATCTCTCAGATGTATATATTGTACTTTTTACTGCACTAACTTTATCTGACAGCTGTAGTTACTTTACAGATGACAGTAACTTAGAATTGTACTAAAGTACAGTACTTGAGTAAATGTTCTTTACATTGTTTATATAATTGTTATTTTACACCACAGCAAAATATTAGAGGATTTAAATACTAATGATATTAATATTAATATTAATATTAATTATATTATTATTAATAAGAATAAAAATAATAATAATAATAAGCTGTATAATGAAGCAATAAATCAATAAAAACTAATATTGATACTCAGCATTAAAAGACTGATCAGAACCAGGACATCAGTACTTTTAGCTGCCACTACAAACAGAGGCTCTGGTCCAGGGGCCTCCTGACCGGGGCCCCCTGATCGGGCCCCCTTACCGGGCCTCCTGATCGGGGCCTCTGTAGCTCCTGTTGTGGTTGAAATGATTTCAGGGAGGGATGAGCTGAGCTGCTCAGCCGACGCTGTCAGACAGACAGAAGGTCGGCTCCACCGTTCTCCTCACCAGAGGCCTTGGTCTTGTTGCCATGGTGACCGCCTGTGTCCTCCTGTTCGATTGGCTGGCTGGTGAGAGAATGGACGCTCAGCTCCGCCGCGCGCATCGAAGCATCCTTCAGGTTGCTATGGAGACCGAGGATGTGGGCTCCGTCCGTCGGATGCTGCATCACCTGGGATAGGACGCACACACACATACACACACAGACACACAAAGACATCCGCCCACGCGCACACAAAGGTGTTTTATTGTGTGTGTGTGTGTGTGTAAACAGGTTTGTTGCAAAATCTTCTGTTTCTGTGTTGATCTCATGTGTTTCTGTGCAAAACTGAAACTCGCACGCAACCACACCGTACAAAACTGAAGCTGGTACGCAACCACACCGTACAAAACTGAAGCTGGTACGCAACCACACGCTACAAAACTGAAGCTGGTACACAACCACACGCTACAAAACTGAAGCTGGTACGCAACCACACGCTACAAAACTGAAGCTGGTACGCAACCACCCGCTACAAAACTGAAGCTGGTCACAACCACACGCTACAAAACTGAAGCTGGTACGCAAACACATACTACAAAACTGAAGCTGGTACGCAACCACACGCTACAAAACTGAAGCTGGTACGCAACCACATGCTACAAAACTGAAGCTGGTACGCAACCACAAGCTACAAAACTGAAGCTGGTACGCAACCACACGCTACAAAACTGAAGCTGGTACGCAACCACACGCTACAAAACTGAAGCTGGTACGCAACCACACGCTACAAAACTGAAGCTGGTACGCAACCACACGCTACAAAACTTAAGCTGGTACGCAACCACACGCTACAAAACTGAAGCTTGTACGCAACCACACGCTACAAAACTGAAGCTGGTACGCAACCACCCGCTACAAAACTGAAGCTGGTCACAACCACACGCTACAAAACTGAAGCTGGTACGCAAACACATACTACAAAACTGAAGCTGGTACGCAACCACACGCTACAAAACTGAAGCTGGCGCGCAACCACACACCTCAAAACTGAAGCTGGTACGCAACCACACGCTACAAAACTGAAGCTGGCGCGCAACCACACGCTACAAAACTGAAGCTGGTACGCAACCATGCAACCACACTCTATAAAGACGGCGTGTGTGTAGCGGGTATAAAAACGCGTCTCGTCCCTGCTCCATGTACTTCAGCCGTCAGTCTACAGCCACGCTAGCAGCTTTGTAAGGCTGTACTGACACACAGCGGTGCTTTGAGCTAAATGCTAACATGCGGATGTGTAACAGGTTTAATGTTTACCGTGTTCAACACCTGTAGTTTAGCGTGTTAGCATGCTAACATTAGCTACTGATCAGTAAACACAGAGTCCAGCTGAGGCTGATGAATCTGGTCTTTAGTTCTGCAGGTGTTTGGTCATAAACCAAAGTATTGGACACATGTTGACCTGATGATGGCGCTATAGAGGATACGTCAGAGGATCATTACAGTTATTACAGTTCATCCTCAGGGGAACACGTTGGACCAGCTACCAGCCACACTTACCTCGGCCATGTTGATGACGCCCACTGCGAGGGTTTTGTAGCCCAGGATGGTTCGGTTCTTGTATCTCTTCCTCCTCTGCAGCATCACATGCAGACGGTTCACGTCTCGCTTCAGGAAGTGAGGATACTAAGAGAGCAGAAGTAACAGGTAAGAAGTTATTAAGTCATTAAAACCATTAGGACTCATCCTCTGGGGAGCAGGAAGGTTTATCTGACCAGTTGTTGTTGAGATGTCTCACTCTGTTGATTTGTAGGGCAGATTTGATTTTACAGTATTATGACAGTGTGTTGAAGAAATGATTAAATGTGTGACCTGCAGTGAGAAGCTGAGCTCCAGGTCTGTTTCCATCAGGCCGTCTGGAGGAAGGAGGTACTCGTTGGATCTCAGAGTCCTCTTAGAACCCTGAGAGACGGACATGAGAGTAGAGAGTTGGTGTCAAATGAGAAGAAATGCTACGAACAAAACAACCAGCAGTAGTCCTTCTGTCACTGAGCTTACAGCTGAACTGGTTTCATGAAGACACTTAAATGAACTGCTGTTCCTGTTGTTGGACACAAAGTGTGGCGACTAATTCACCTCTAGATGGACAACACGCCAGATGGGTGAACAAAGGTCTGACTGACACTGGAGAGACACTTTAAGAGACTACAAAGAGACACGAAACAACAAGAAACAAGACACGCTTTAGCTTTGCAGACACACAGCTGGTGACATTTCCTCACCTGGATCTTAACGGCGATGACGACGGAGTTGAGCTCTCTGTCCAGCTCCTTCAACACCATCAGCCTCTTCAGAGTCAGACTGCACAACCTGTTCAGACAGGAAACACAATCATAATGGAAACCTTTCATCAACGTATTCATACACTTAACACACAAATACAAACACTCCCAACCCAGAAATACAGAGAGAGAGTTCTTCCAGACTTCATACAAGGCCTGATGGAGAGTCAGGTCAGACAACTGCTACAAAGAGACACAAAACAACCACAAAGAAACATGAAACGACTACAAAGAGATGCAAAACAACCACAAAGAAACATGAAACAACTACAAAGAGATGCAAAACAACCACAAAGAAACATGAAACGACTACAAAGAGATGCAAAACAACCACAAAGAAACATGAAACGACTACAAAGAGATCAAAAACAACCACAAAGAAACATGAAACGACTACAAAGAGATCCAAAACAACCACAAAGAAACATGAAACGACTACAAAGAGATGCAAAACAACCACAAAGAAACATGAAACGACTACAAAGAGATGCAAAACAACCACAAAGAAACATGAAACGACTACAAAGAGATGCAAAACAACCACAAAGAAACATGAAACGACTACAAAGAGATGCAAAACCACAGAGAAACATGAAACAACTACATAGAGATGCAAAACAATTACAAATAAACGTGAAGCGACTACAAAGAGAGATTTTATGTCTCTCAGTCTCAGTGTTTTGCTGTAGGAGGGTCGGGGGGGGCTTTGTCTTCTAATCCATCCTCTGTCTGCACAAAATATTTTGTCAATCCATCTAGTAGATGTGGAGATATTCCACTGGATCAGTGAAAACTTTGACCTGCTGTTGTCGCTAGATAAAAAAGTCAGGGAATCGTAAAGTCGTTTCTGGTCGTTTCTTTTCACACACGGTGAACCCTGAAGTTGCACACAGTGAACCCTGAAGTTGCACACAGTGAACCCTGAAGTTGCACACAGTGAACCCTGAAGTTGCATACAGTGAACCCTGAAGTTGCATACAGTGAACCCTGAAGTTGCATACAGTGAACTCTGAAGTTGCATACAGTGAACCCTGAAGTTGCATACAGTGAACTCTGAAGTTGCATACAGTGAACCCTGAAGTTGCATACAGTGAACCCTGAAGTTGCATACAGTGAACCCTGAAGTTACACACGGTGAACCCTGAAGGGAAATCAGGGACCTGATTAGTGTTTTCTTCCTCTCTTCTTCTACCAGGATCACATCAGGCAGAGAGGAGGATGTATTTAATAGTGACTCCGGTAGGAACTGTTGACCTGTTCCTCTGAGATCTCATTACTGGAGGATCATGCAGGGACTCGTCCTCGTCCTCCCCGCCACAGCTTCCTGTCAACAGCAGCCACGAGGAGCTAATACCTGCTAATACCTGCTCACCTGCTCTGTGACTCTCAGCTCAGAGAGGAGCAGATGGTGTCTGACTTTATTCTCTTTATTAAATGTTACGTTCTTCTTATAAATTGAGATTATAAACATTATTATCACAATGTTATTTTCATATAACATTATAAAGATATTCAGTGTTTATTCTTAAAATCTACATTTTTGCCCCCGACCGCGACCCTCATACTTTATTGTGTATTCTATATTTTCATATAAACTGGGAAAAAGAAAGTTCAAAAACTTGTGTTTGGAGGATTATTTCTCTGTTTTTACAATGCTAATGGTCATTGTATTTTACACCGTTGGAAAGCCTGTTTATTTACCTTCACAATGATGTCCAACTTGTAAGGATCATGCATTTGTGGGAAGAGCAGCACAGCTGATTATGTGGGGAGCGCCCAAGAAAAATGTTCCAAAATGCTCTGGCCTTGGTGGAGGTTCTAGTTTCTAGGAGCACCTGAATGCACCGCTAGCCTTGTTGGACGTTCTAGTTTCTAGGAGCACCTAAATGCACCGTAGGCCTTGGTGGAGGATCTAGTTTCTAAGAGCACCTGAATGCACCGTCGGCCTCGGTAGAGGATCTAGTTTCTAGGAGCACCTGAATGCACCACTGACTGTAATCTCTGAAGACCAACATGTTGCTGTTTCTTGAGTCAACGACCATTTAAAAGGATTATCTCTGATTGACCGAGCTCGTTAACCCCCGCACGGTCACACTGCTGCTAATCTGCCTGGAAACAGACAGGTGGGGGGGGTCAGAGACAGAAAACTCATCATCACCTGGGTCTTTGTCCTTCAACGTCTTTCTTCTATTCATTTGTCTTGTTTTGATTGGCTGCTATAATGTGATGTAATCAGTGATGTCATGAGTCCGTGTTGTCTCTGTCTCTCATCATCAGGGTCAGTGGAGTCAGGTCAAAAAGTCAAAAAGTCAAAAGTCTTCGCGAAGTCTCTTGCTGAGCATTCTGGGAGACGTAGTTCCTCTATCGTTATATAAAAAGGCTCTGTGATAAATAACAACCCTTTCTCTCCGTCTCTGAAACGCTTCTCTGATGTTGTCCGACTCTCTTTCTGACTGACTTTACTGAAGGATAGTTAACTATAGATTTAGCGCTGGGTCACGGTCCCTCTGCCTCACTCCTCGCCGCCAGGAGACGACTTCACCGGGAGGAGAGCAGGCGTTAGCTAGCTAGCTGGTGAGTCTCCAGATAATCTAGTTTACTAACATTATCCAGCCGTCTCCTGCTCCTGCAGTAGTCTCCGGCTAATCTGGTCCCGTTGGTCCAGCCAGTGTCTTCTTCTCTGGATCAACATCTGGTTACTGTTGTCCAAAACCGACCGCAAATAACCCACACAACATTTAGCCGGCGCAACACAACCGATAAACATCGACCACCGCTTCAGAGAATGTCATCTTATTTGCCGGCAGACCGATGGCAGCCAACAAGGCGAATATCGGCCAATACCGATATTCGGCCGATAAATCGGTCATCCCTAAAAACAAATATCTGAATCCTAAAACTGAAAATCAAACACGCACTCGACGAGCAATTAGTCGAATATTCGATCCACCCCGACACACCAGATCCACTCCTCCCGTTCTTACCTTTCACAATAAAAGCCCGAGACATATAA